>NC_056747.1:93627977-93722977 GCF_019279795.1 Protopterus annectens
AATTCTTTAACAGTATGCTTATTAAAGCTTACTTGCATCTTACAATCTCAGACAAGCTCACCTGATGGTTATTAAAGCATTGATACTTAAACACAGAGCATCAGAGCACTGCAACAGCATGCATTTTCTGAGTAATAAGCATAAATCAACAGTACAAAACTATAACAGAAAACCAGAACATTCTGCAAAACCAAGGACAGATGAAAAGTTACTGTAGTACTTGTGTCTACCTTGGGTGGGGGAATACTCTGCACACTTACACTGCACAACTGCTCCTTGCCGTGCTTGGGCACATCTAGAGTCACTACATGGGGGAGTGGGGTGCAACAACTATGTCACAATTTGAAATGTCTCTGGCTGACAGTGATGGCTCTGACACATTTGTCATACCTCTCAACCTTGGAGCAAGAAATCTGGACAAAGTCATACATAGAAGTGGGACAAAGGACCAGAAATAAGGATACTTTTTAAATATTGCTCTTATACACTTAGAAAGACAATGGAATAGTAGTAGGTCTTGCATTAGTATGAATTTTCAGAAAGGTATGAAATCTAAAACTCAAATGTCTGTCATTTATTTTCTAACTTCAATCTTTAATGATTTGCCACTAATTTGCCAGGAAACCACAATTTCATGAAAAACGGACCACAAATGTGATGCAAAAATATAAAATTGCCACACAATACAGCTGGGAACTTGTCAAAGAAGGGACACTTTTTAATATTAGTATTATTAACTTGAGAAGCTGACAAAATAAGAGAATCTACATACATTACTGAAATAAACATAATCTATAATTCTGATCATTACAGTTATTTATAATTGTAAACCCTCCACATTTTCTTCCAAAACTGCCATTTTTGCTGAGGGATTATTAGGGGGAGGGCAACCTTCTGAGACAAAATCAGGGACAGTTGAGAGCTTTGGATATTCCTAATTCTATAAAGCGATTTATTTGCAGGTACCTCTCAACCGCTTAATGCAGGAAATCTGGACATGGCCAAATATATTGGGGGAACATACAAACAGCACTAAAATTGCTCTTGTATAAACTTATACAGTTGATAGAATAACAGGTCTTGCTTTAGCATGCATTTTTTTGAAGGTTATGAAGTTTGAAACTCAATGTCTGTCATTATTTAACGACTTCATTCCTAAATGATTTGTCAGAAAACCACAAATTTTATGAGGAACAAACCAAAAATAAATAGCAAAAATCTATTCATTCTGCAAAAATCTGGAGAGTTGAAAGGTATAGTTCATCCGGGGCTTTGAGTTTGCTACCCCCCCCTTCACAAAATCATGTTCGAATGGAGCCTCCCCCCTGTAGCCATTCCAATGTGCCAATGTGCCATTACTTTGCTATTTCGTCCCATTTACCATAAACACTGTAATGTGCATACTGCTTTACTTCTGCAATGATTTGGATTTCATTTGAAAGTTTTATTTTGCATTTTATAGCACAAACACTTATAGACATCTGTTAAACAAAGCAATGCAGGCTCATAATGAAAATAGACTTAGCATTAAATCTTCTCTGCCCTTGAAACTCACATTCATTGAAACAGCATTGAAACCCACATTCAAAGAAAATACATTTTGCTCGTGGCAGATAAAGATTAATTTTGGGCTGTTTTCAAATCATAGGCCCCTTGCACATAAAACATATATATGTTTTTGATACACCTTCTTGATTGTATTAAATTATATTCCTTGTATAATACAGTGCAGTTGTTAGAGGATGTTTTAAATTTATTGTTTTGAGCATTTTTCCAGTAAACAATGAAACAAAAAGCATGCACCAATGACAACAAAACTGTCCAATTCAGAAGAGTCCCCAAAATAGGGACAAACTTCAAATAGGTTCATAGGTTCATACTAGGCTATCTGCCCTAGGGCATTTATAAGCCTAGCCAGAGTGCGTTTGGCTTTCGCCACCCATTTTAAATGAATTTTGCTATGCCCTTTTTCAAGGTTAGTATACTGTGCCTCTGTCTAACAGTGACACAGAAGTGATACCCGGGGTAAACCTACTATCTCCCATCCACTCATCAAGATTCCTCTTGAAGAGAGTCAATGAGGGACTCTGCATAACCTGGACTGGGATTTTATTCCAGAGTGAAGGGAGCCTCTGGGTTATGAATCTGTCCCTCCAGCATGTCCTATTTATTTCAGTGCTGAGGTTCAAGTCTCTCGAGTGCGTAGCTCAATGGGATTTGGATTTTCTGAGGTGCAGCATGTCCATTAATTCTGGGTTGGACATGGCTTTATACGTCAGGCACAGATCGCCTCTGAGCAGGCGGTATGCCACTGAGTAGAGCTGGAGTTTCTTTAACCGGGCAGCATATGGCATCTGTTTGAGCCCTTTGATCCTCTTGGTGAGGTACCTTTGGGGTCTTTCCAGTTGCTGCAGGTGTCTGGTAAGGTACATCCCAAAAGGGGCATTGTACTCAATTATGGGCCTGATGAGGGATGAATAAAGAGGCACGAAGACCTCCCCTGATCTAGATGTGAATCCCTTCATGATTAGGTGGGCTATATAAAATGTTTTTCTAACCACTTTGGCCACGTGGTTGTCAAATGAGAGATTGCTATCAACTTGGGTCCCCAGGTCCCTAATTACTTCTTCCGTGCCAATGGATTACCACCTATGTGGTAATTTGTGGGCACTTTGTTTTTGCCAAAGGGGATGACTATACACTTTTGGCGTTTAGCTTGAGGCCATGGCTCTGGCACTAGTTGTCTGTTTCTATGAGGCCCTTTTGTAGGATGCTTGTGTCGGCTGGAGAGTCAATTATGGCGCGGTCCTTCCATGTTAACCTGTACCTCAGAGAAATATATACCAAACAAGAGAGGTCCCAGGACTGAGCCTTGTAGGATGCCACTTGTAACTGGTTTGGAGTCTGACATGGCTCCAGCAATTCTAACCATGTGGGTTCTGTCCTTGAGCCAGTTTGCAACCCATCTAGTGACACAGGGGTTTATATTTAAGCTGGTGAGCTTATCTATAATGCCCGAGTGGAGTATTATATCGAAGGCTTTTGCAAGGTCCAGGTAGGCTGTGTGGACCACCTTCCCCTCGTCAATGGCCTTGGTGACTGTTTCAAAGAAATCAACCAGGTTTAAGAGGCAGGATCTGCCCTTAACAAAGCCGAACTGGGTAGGATCCAGTGTCTGTAGGTCCCCAATATCTTTATTTATGAGGTCCATGATGATTCTTTCCATAACTTTGCAGACCAAGCTAGTCAGGCTTATGGGGCGATAGTTTCCAGGATCTGTTGAGGCACCACCTTTGTGGAGAGGGACCACTGTTGCTGTATGCCACTCTTTGGGTACATATCCTGTAGTAAGGCTGAGATTGAACAGTAGTTTTATGCTTGGGTTTAGTTCTTCTTGGAGTTTATGTAGGACGCAGCCCAGGACACCGTCTGGTCCCATTGATGCTGTGCTTTTTGCTTTGGAGAGGGCGGCTCTTACCTGAGCATCTGAGATGTCAGGGGGGCAGCACTCTGCTGGGATAGATATTTGCCCTTTTGGTGGGGAAGGGGGGGAGAAGTTTGCGCTGAGCCTGTCAGCTAGGATGTTGGCAATGTCTGTGGGTTCGGTGTATTTTTTGTCATTTTGGATGAATTCTGAGCATATCTGGGAATTCCCACCCAGGTTCCTAACATAACTAAAGAAAGCCTTGTGATTATCCTTAGTGTCCTGTGCAATTTTTCTCTTGAAGCTGGCCTTAGACGATTTTATGAGTGCCCGTAGTTTTTTGCTAATACTGATCAGAGATGCCTTCCCTTTTTGGGATTTTGCTCTATCATGTAGTAGCTTCCTCCTTCTATTGTATAGTTTGTTTATGGCTGGGGTCCACCAGACAGGACGCCTAACTTTGGAGGATTGGGTCTTGGTTTTATTTGGGATTGCATTATCCATGCATTCCTGAAGGTGTTCATAGAATGCGTTTATAAAGGATTCTGCGGTCTGGGCCGTATTTTCCACAGGCCTGGGGGCTTTGAAGGATTCCACCTCGGTTTTGAGGAGTGTGAAATTTGCTTTAGAGAAGTTTTTCACTGTGGTTTTCTGGGCAGGGGCTGGGGTCGGGATGTGAATATCTAGTGAGATTAGTTTATGGTCTGATCTTACCAGTGAGGGATTACACTTCTGGTCTGGAGTATAGAGTCCCCATGTTGGTGATGATCAGATCCAGTATGTTTTCCCCTCTTATGGGAATGGCAACAAGTTGTTCCATAGCATTTGAGTTTATAAATTCTGGGAACCTTCGGGCTAGGGTGTTGGAGCTAGAGTAATGCTCCCAGTCTATGTTAGGGTAGTTGAAGTCACCCAATATAATGGTGTTTGGAGAGACCTTCATATTTTCCAGTGTTCTCAGGAAGGCCGAGTGGGGTTCCTGGGTATGGGAGGGTGGTCTGTAGCAGGCTATAAACTGGAAGGCAGTTTTACCTACTGTTAGTTGCACATGGATAGTCTCTGATGCTTTGTGCTGTGCCACCAACCTGGAGGTGTGGGTATCTTTGATGAATATTGATACTCCCCCTCCTTTTGTGCTTCAGTCCAAGTTTTGGGGCCGAAAAACA
Source organism: Protopterus annectens (assembly GCF_019279795.1). Lineage (NCBI taxonomy): Eukaryota > Metazoa > Chordata > Ceratodontiformes > Protopteridae > Protopterus > Protopterus annectens. The sequence continues at coordinate 93,632,568 of NC_056747.1, forward strand.
TGGTATGAGGTATAACCTGGTAGTGCTGGGGTGCTCTCAGGAGCCTTGAACCAGGTTTCTGTTACTGCACAGATATTGATGTTCTCCATGCTAAGGAGAGTTTCGAGTGCGTGCATCTTGAGGTTTAGACTTCTGGCGTTGAGTAGCATTACTCTTAGTTTCTTATCCCTTGTGATACCTATGGAGGTGGGTTTGTCTTTTGAGCCTTGCCTAAAAAAGGCACTATGGGGGTGGCAAGAGCCTTTGCCAATATCCAAAAGCTCAGGGGTGACAGGTGCAAGCCATCCCTAGTGAAGCATCGTGGATTGTCGAGCATGTCATCCCAGGCAGACAGGCATTGGATCCCCTTTGAATGACACCAATTGTTGAAATTGATCATCTTGTCTTCATATTGTGGCATCATTCTTGGTGAGGGTAAGATGCTACTCAAGGTCAGGGTCATACCAGCCTGGGCTACATGCTCAGGGAGCTCCTCTATGTCTCTTTTCATGTAGTCCAGGGAAGTACGTCTCAGGTCATTCACACCAGCATGGACAATGACTGAGTCATATTTGTACTTGCCTTGGAGTGACCTGAGTGCTTATGTTATGTGGCGGATCCTAGCGCCCGACAGGCAGCTCACCGTGACTTTCTCCTTGTTCAGCCTGGTGAGCAGGACGTCAGTGTGCCTGATGATAGAGTCACCTATTACAAGTGTATCAGGTGTGTTGTTTAGCCTTAAGGGCTGTGACTGTTCGGCACACTGGCTTTGTGAGCTATGTGTTGCACGTGTTTTGTTTTGGGGTAGCGGTTGCTTAGGTGTCTGCTTTGGAGGTCTCTGCTGCTTAGGCAGATTTTTATTTAGAGCATCCGAGTATGTTTTTGTGCGTTTATGTGTTTGATTTGCTGTCGTGGTAGGTCTATGTGAGACTGGAATTGTAGTGAGTGTGGTTTCCTTCTCCTCCTGACTGGTTATGCCAGTACTGAGTTGAGAGAGCTTAGTCTCCAGTTTGGCTATATGGTTGCATCTCTCACATGTGTTGGAATTTGTTGGGAGGAGGAGAGGGTTGTCTGTGTACATGAGGCAGTTGTAACATTGCCTCAAGATTCCCAGATTCACCAGCTGGACCGGAGAGGAGATTGACAACTGACCTTTGGACATGCTAGAATAGTATTGGAAATTCCTTTATAATTGAAAAAAAGGGGCCAATGGGGAACAAAGTACTCAAGGAGAGGTTGTGAGGGTGCAATGCTTTTAATTTTTTAGTGCTGACTTATATAATTGCTTTAGTGAGCAAGTGCCAGGCTTTAGAGTGGGAATAGGGTGTTTATTATGAGAACTAGATCAGTTCTAAGGGAAAAAGTGAAGAGCAGACTTTGTGGATCCGAGAATGGTTTAAAACCAATTAAGTGGCGCTGCCCGATGCTACGCTATCCGCAAATTCACGCAAAGCCACGCTAAAGCAGGTTTTATACAGGGGGACTTGAAAGAGTTAGAAATTGGCCCAAAATGGCCAATAGACTACCTGATTCTTGTGCTGGGAACACTCCTCCAGGGATAGATAGGCTGCTCCAAGCTCCCCACTACCACTGGTGAACAAAGAAGCCTCCCTTTATCCAAGAAAGGAAATGGGCAACACAGGAACTTTCCAAAAGTCCAGAATACTGCAAAGCCTGTATTTGGACTACTCTAGGTCAGGAAAGATGGGAAACAAGGAAATTTTTTTTTCTTTATTGCAACAAACAGCAGGAAAATGCAATAAATATGTAACACAGGCTAGCGCACTTGAGTGTGTAGCCTCAACAGGTAAATGCAACAAACAGGGCAAACTTTAAAAGTGCAGGTGCAAAAACAACTTTAAACAGTTTAAAACAGTTCAAGAAGCAGAAATACTTGCAGTTTAGCTAGATTGGACAGTCGCCCAGGTAGTAGCAGGAAAAAAACACATTTATCAGGTTAGCAGTCACTCTTTTAGCCTCTCTGCTGCTAGCACCACTCTGCAGGACCACGAGGAACTTGGCTGAGTAGTAACAAGCGCCAAAGCGGGTTTTATACAGGGGGACATGAAAGAGCTAGAAATTGGCCCAAAACGGCCAATAGACTACCAGATTCTTGTGCTGGGAACACTCCTCCAGGGATAGATAGGCTGCTCTAAGCTCCCCACTGCCACTGGTGAACAAAGAAGCCTCCCTTTATCCAAGAAAGGAAATGGGCAACACAGGAACTTTCCAAAAGTCCAGAATACAGCAAAGCCTGTATTTGGACTACTCTAGGTCAGGAAAGATGGGAAACAAGGATATTTTTTTTCTTTTTTGCAACAAACAGCAGAAAAATGCAATAAATATGTAACACAGGCTAGCGCACTTGAGTGTGTAGCCTCAACAGGAAAATGCAACAAACAGGACAAACTTTAAATTACAAGCGCAAAAGCGAGCTAAAGCTGGCTTTAAAGCAGGGGTTAGAAAGAGATAGGAAATAGCCCAAAACGGCCAATAAGCTACAGGTCACTGGGCTGGAACCACTCCTCAAGGGACAGATAGGCTGCTCAGAGCTCCCCACTCTCACTGGTGAACAAAGAAGCTTCCTCCTATCCAAATAAGGATATGGGCAACACAGGAACTATGACACAGCCCAGAGATCAGCAATACCTGAAGACTGGACTATTCTAGTTCAGTAAAGGCGGGAAACAAGGATTTTTTTTTTTTTTTTTTTTTTTTTGCAAAGTAGCAGAAATTAGGTACAGAAACACAGTAAATGCTTTAATTCAGCTAACGCACTTGAGTGTGTAGCCTACCAGTTGAACTAAGCAAAAACAAACTTTAAAAGTGCAAAAAAACTCAGAAATACAGACAGGAATGCAATAAAACAACTCTGCAGAGCTTATTTAGTTATAATATTTATATTATAAACTTAGAAAATTGCTAGAATAAAAGGTTTTGTGTTACCATATACTTTCTGAAGAATACGAAGTCTGAAATTCAAATGCCTGTCATTTTAATTTATTTAACATTTGTTAACCAGGAAAGTCTGACTTGGAACAAAAGCCAATTTTCAGCAGAGGCACAGGGAGAAACACTCCAGACACATGTCTTTGTAAAATGGGAGGGCACCAGAGCACCCAGAGGAAACCCACACAAACACAGGAAGGACATGCAGACTCCACACAAAAGGCAGCCCAGCCAAGAATCAAACCAGAGAACCTCAAGCCGTGAGACAACAATGCTACCTCTGCACCATCAACTATTTAATGAATTAAAAATCCAGGAACCAAACCACTTATGAGAAACAGAACAGAACAAATATATGACGGAAAAATCCTGCAAAGTTTACATAAATGATGATGATTAGAGAATTCAAGCTCTTGCTACCTGCACCCAAGGTACAGGGTTCAAGCCTGAGGTATTCTCTTACCACCACCAGGTATTCTGAGTTCTCTGTAGCCACCAGTATATATCACCTGGGGCATTTTACACACACACACACACACACACACACCCCTTAACGGTCTGCTCCTACCTTAAACTGAAGCAAACAAAGTGAATTGTTCTCGGCCCCACACAAACAGCTTAACAGTCCATTCAATCCGCTAGTTAAACTGAAGAAAAGTGAACACACACACAGCTTAACGGTCTGCTCCTACCTTAAACTGAAGCAAACAAAGTGAATTGTTCTCGGCCCCACACACACAGCTTAACGGTCCATTCAATCCGCTGGTAAACTGAAGCAAACTGAGTTACACACAGTTTAATGGTCCACTCAATCCTCTGCTTAAATAAAGAAGTAACATCAGTGATTGTACTCTGTAAGGTAAGTCACTTACCTTACCTTAAAAAACGAAATTAAGAGTTTGAGACTGTCCATTTGTTTCTGACTAACAAGACTCCAGAAATCTTCATTTCCCAATAGCAAGCCAACACAAGCAGTAACCATTGAGCACCCAAAGAAAGTTAGGATGTCAGGAAACAAAAATTTTGGCAGCAATAATAGTAAGCAAGCAAGTAGCAAGTTAGCATTCAATAAAGTACTTGTCCTGTCCTGCCACTGCCTGTTAATACTGATTGTTTCTCGCTCTCTTTTTCAGAAAGAGAGCAAAAACTAATCAGAAGTCACCCTGCCGTTCACGTCATGTGCATGACTGCGGATGTGGCAGTCCGGCCCCCTTCCATGTTACTGTGCAGTTACCAACAGAGTTCTGGGCATCACACACTGATGCAGAACTCTCCATAGTCTGGACTGCCTTTACAGCAGTCTGAGACAGTCCAGCAACCAGATTTAGAGGAAAAAAAAAACGGAACTCGATGAGCAATGAGCATGCGCAGTTCAAGTTCCGAGACTTTGCGAGTCAGTCTGACTCGTTTTTTTATGCAAGTCAGCCAGTCTTTTAATCAAAAAAATATTTTTTGGTGCAAGTGTTGTGCTTTTCTTTTTCTCACACAGCTGGGGGTTGCAGTCCTGCAGTCCGATGCCACAAGCCACCACTGCCCACAGGTCATTTTCCTTTTGCCTAGACTTCTGAGAAATAGATTCCAAATAGTAAAGGGTCCAGCATAAATCTATAAACCCATGTAGGGGTACCATAAACACTCAAGAAATAACTAATAAATGAAAACTATAATATACTGTGGGGTTAAATCCCCCCAAAGACTGCTTCAGTAATTTCCCATGTATGCACAACCACCAAAATGAAACAGTTCCTCTAATGACCATCCCCTCAGTAGTCTTTCCATCTATGCACAAAAAGCAAAATGAATAATTTCCCCAAGGTTCCCTTAATTACTTTTCCATATATGCACAAGCAGAAACATAAAGCATTTTCTACAACACCTTCATCAGTAGTGTGTTTGTATGCATAGTAAGCACCAAATGACATCAAAATGAATCATTTCCCCTAACAGCCCCCTCAGTAGTCTGTCCATGTATGCATAAGCACTACCAAATGACATCAAAAGGAATCATTTCCCCCAAGGTCCCCTTAATTACTTTTCTATGCATGCACAAGGACAAACATAAAGCATTTTCCCCAATGGCTTTTTCAGAAGTCAGTTTGCATGAGTAAAAACAAAATTATGTCAATATGAATCCTTTCCCCCAAGTATCCCTTACGTACTTTGTCCATGTATGCACAAGCACAAAAATTAAACATTTTCCCCATCCCCAACGTCCCCTTCAGTACTTTGCTATGTATGCACGAGCACTGAAATGAAAAAGTTTCCTTTCCCCAACAACCCCTTCACTGCCTTAGACCCCAAACCCTCACCCAGTGCCTTTCCCGCCCAGTTACCAAAGTCCAAACAAAAAAAACAGAAGATAAAATTGATAAAAACACTGGCTGCAGAGGTTACAACTGCCTGCAATAAGACAGTAATATATTTAACATACCACCACCATGACACTAACAGCAATGGGCTTCAATTCTCTTCAAACTGTTTTACTTTTCTTCAAGAGAAAGAAACAACAAACTTCAATTCACTACTCATGATTGATTGAGGAGGGGAGGGGGTCTGGATTATATAGCAAGCATAGAAAAAGTGCGGGAGCTGTTATTTCAGAGAAAGAACAAAACAGCTTGCCTTCAACTGGCATTTTTTTACACCTGTGACCTGCCACTGTACCCTGACCAGACTGAACTATTAAGCAGAGGGGAGGCAGACCAATGCACCTGCTTAGACAGCAACACAAAATAAAAAAAATATTGCAATGACCATCCTTGATATTTGGATAGTGTCTGTAGCATAAAGCAAGGTATCAAAATGTAATCTGTATATGTGAATCTGTGTTTGTGTGTGTGTGTGTGTGGGGGGGGGGCAGATAAGGACACTTGCTAGCACCAATACTTTATAATGGGGCAGAATAATCCCCGTGTGTTTAATATCCTCTGCAACTGCTGGTAAAAGTGCTTAGATACAGTCAGCAAATTATCGGGTATCTAACCTGTAAGATTAGAACATATTTCTTTGCAAGTGGCACCAGTCAGGATCTGAAATGATGAACTCTGAAGTAAATTTTCAACAGCTCACACTGGTTCTACTTACAGTAGTAGAACAGTATTCACTATAGCTAATATACCACGTTTTATCATCAGTGTACTGACTAACAAATTAGGCTGATTATTTTGCCAATGTGTGTACTTAGATGTCCCTGACTATGTCCGGATTTGTCCCCGTTTCTGTTGAGATTTGTCCCCAACTGGATGAGAGTATACACATAAGCAAAAACGATGGAGGTATAGTGCTCAAACAGTCATGCCTTCTTCTTGGAGGCAGGTTTACAACTTAAAAAAATAAGAACACGATGTCTGTATCAATGGAAGCTGGTAAATGTTAATTCAAAACATGACAGAGTGCACAGTATTGTAAAGCTTTCTCCAACAGACTGTCATCCAGTCAAAAATAAACATAAGCACACACGAACAGGTAAGGATGTTTATCAGCTTATTATGTGCTTCCAAAATGTTTTACAATTACAGTAAACAGCTGTTTACACTAAACATTGGATTCTGGAGTGCACAGTATTGTAAAGCTTTCTCCAACAGACTGTCATCCAGTCAAAAATAAACACAAGCACACACGAACAGGTAAGGATGTTTATCAGCTTATTATGTGCTTCCAAAATGTTTTACAATTACAGTAAACAGCTGTTTACACTAAACATTGGATTCTGGAAGGTGTAGCAAGGTTTACTTAATATATTAAAATATAACTAAATTTAACATGGTGTTTCTCTCCCCAGGGAAATAAAAACAATCATGAGAGTGTCACAAAAAGGCAAAAATAATTAATAATAATAATTTGAATTCCCTTGAGCCTGCAGTAAGCTACTACTGGAGCCAGGCATTTGGTGAAGACCCTGGGCGCAGTAGACAATCCAAAGGGCAGCGCAGAGAATTGAAAGTGCCTCGATCCGGCCTTGAACCTGAGGTATTTTCTGCGATCCTGCCTGATGGGAATGTGTAAATATGCCTCCTTTAAATCCAAAGTTACCATCCATGCATCTTTGGACAGCATTGGAAGTAGCTGCTGTAGAGTAAGCATCTTGAATTTTGGAATCTCTAGAAAGGTGTTCAAGACCGACAGATCCAGAATGGGTCTCCATGAGTTTTGCTTCCTTGGGACTAGAAAGAGCCTTGAGTAAAAACCTTTTCCCATCTCTGAAAGTGGAACCAGTTCTATGGCATTCATAGCCAAAAGAGCTTCCACCTGGTTTAAGGCCTCCGTCCATTGATGTTTTGGAAGGTCTGGCCATCCGCTTGGCCTTGGCAAGGTATGAAAATGGAATTTGTAACCTCTTAAAACCACATCCAAAACCCACTTGTCTTGGGTTATTTGAGTCCAATTTTGATAAAAAGAGAGTTTTCCTCCGAGAGGGCTTCCAGGCAAGAAGTTCCTGTAGCCCAACAGAGGAGTCATTGAGTTTGTTTCCTTTGTGTTTGTGACCTGTCCTCTCCTCCCCTAGGGGTGGAAGCAGTCCACTGTCTTGGTCTATAAGAAGCTTGTGTTTGAGGCCTTCCTCTGGAGCTTCTATATCTACCCCTCTGAGGCCTGTCTGAAGTGGGAAAGGACCAATTTTTTGAAGGCCAATTCCTGCTAAATCTAGGTGGCTGTACTTGTAAGAAATCTTTAACTGTTTGCATGGATTTCACCTTATCCTCCATCTTTTTAATCACCTCTTCAGCTTTTGATCCAAACAAAACATTATGCTGAACAGGAGCATCCAATAATTTAGCCTTTACTTGTTCAGGCAAACTTTGTTCCTTTAGCCATGCATGCCTTCTAATGACTGTGCCAGAGGCCGCAGCCCTACAAGAATCCTCCAAGGCATCAAATCCACAGTGTAAACCATGCTTTCCAACTTGTTCAGTGGCATGCAATAAGTCATGTAATTCCTTATCATCTGCACAGGCAGAAATGGAAGTAAGCTTTTGTTTTAAAACAGACAAGAGAAATTGCTGGTATTTTAGCATATGAAACTGACAGTTTAAAGCCCTAATGGACAAAGTAGCAGAAGTGTACACCTTTTTGCCCCATCTTTCTAAGGATCGAGAATCCTTTTCAGTAGGAATGGGATTTTTGGCAGAAGCAGCCTTAACTCCCTTAGGACCCTGAGAAATGGTTTCAGGGTCAGCAGAAGGGTTCTTGTATAAAAACTGGTGGGAATCAGGAACCCTGTAATATCTATCAGGCTTAACAGGAGCAGGAGGAAAAGAGTCAGGGGTTAAGTTAGCCTCTGAAAAGGCATCATCCACAATATCCAAAACAGGGGGAATAGCCAGGGGTCTATGTTGGGGAAGAAGAAGAAAATCCCCCAGTCTTTTCTTAGATTCCGAATACTCCTGTCCTTCCCAGTGGAAATGTTCCCTCATTTCATGCAAAGTTTCCCCAAAAGAGAAATCCTCAGGGGGAGAAGCTGAAGGAATGGATTCCACAGCATCAGAATCCTCATAAGGAGGGGAAGAATATTCCTGGTCAGAAGAAGAAACTGAGGAAACAGAAGCCTGATCAGAGGAATCATAATAAACATCCTGCCTTGGTCTTTTATCTGGAGGGGGATGTGAACCCCTAATCATAGTAAGTAAATCCTCCGCCATCTTGAGTAACTGTTTCTGTGACTTGGGAGCCGGTTCAGAAGAGGCCTGTGTTGCAGTCTTTGATTTAGAAGGAGTCTTTGCCTTTGTCTTTGGCTTTGCCTTTATTAGAAGCTGAGTAGGCCTGAAAACCCCTTCGGAAGCCGGTACCTGCACAGCGGCTCCGGACCCATCCGAAGGAGCATTGCCCGAAGGTCCTGCAATAGAAATATTTAAAGGCCTGGTTGGCTCCTCATGAGAGTCCGTTTCAGCCGTCGGTTCTGAAATGGCCGACGACAGGGGCTGCAAAAGCGCCTCACTGACGACGGCCGAACCTGAAGCTGGCTCCGCTTGTGCGCTATCATCAGATTTGGACCTCGGAGGCCTGTCTTTATCCTTGCAATGTTTGTGAACTCCGGTAGCCAGAACCATATCCGACGACATTTTGTAGTTAAAGCGCCTACCGAAGTAATGAAAAGAAAAATCGTACCTTCGCTTAATTGTACGTTGATTGAATCTAGCACAAAACCGACAACTAGCTACGTCGTGGTCAGGGCCTAAGCAAGGAATACAGTAAGAATGAAAATCCTTATGAGGTATTTGCTTCCCACATGAAATACAATTATTAACTTTTTCTTACATCGGAGTGGAGCAAGAAAAAAGTTTCCCCAACGGGGTACTTAGCTTTGAGTGGAGAAGAAAATCTTCGGACCGAAGTATATCAGAAAAAATTGTCAGGAGTCAACCGACTGGCACTTGCGAACTGCTATCACCGCACGGCAAGAAAGACTGGAGAAGATGGCGTCGGCTGTCAGCTTTGTACTCCTGGCGCTCTGACGTCAGGGAGCATGGTTGAACAGCCGCCGGACCCAGACTTTGGGATTCTGGCCGACCGAGGGCTGCCTGCCGGCAGGGGAGAACCCTACAGTCATGACTGCAACAGTGAAACACGATGAACATCTGAGCGTGTGTATATGTCTGTGGTTTGTGCATGCTCACATGCACTTGCCAATCTTTCTAACCTCATTGATGGGCAAATTTCATTGCAGATATAAAACATTCTACTCATATCTAATGTTCAGTATCATTGTAAATATATATATTACATTTATAAAAACCCTCTTTTTTCCTTATTTGGGGATACAGTGGATTGTTTTTGAATATGAGCTGCTACAAGGTTTGTTTGAAAATGTTACTAGTGGTTTATCATCACTTGTTCTACCATGGTCATAAGGACCATCTTAAGTAAAATATATAAAATAGCTGCAGTTCATCAGGATGTGAAATGTGGTTTACTTGTGGTAACCTTAGTCCGAGACGTAGTTGTAGAAATTCATCCTCACACTAACTTGTAGGTTAAAGCACACTTTTGGCAAGTATTCTTAGGCTGACATAGCTATCAGTTGACCACTCTCCACTCTCCCTTTGAGGTAAAGTATATTTCATGGAGTCAGCAAGGTATTCCATGTTCATAAATCTATGGTGTAATTAAGCTAGTATTATTAGCTGTGAGTTTTGCAGTTAAAGTTGAGTTAGGTGAATGATAAGCGAGGGAAAATGACTATACTACTGTTGTATAAAAAACTGCCACCAGAGTCTTCTTTGTACATTTATACATATAGTTACTCTCAGTGTGATATCTCATTTATCTCAAGATTTACCTTTAATTTCTTTATAAACTAGCTAAAATTTCCCTAACTTTTGAATCATTTTCATATAACTTGCATCTATTCTTAACCAATGTTTTTATATTATGTCTAATTTGGTATAATTATTTAAAATGTAGTTGCTTTTTGTATAATTTTAAAGACTAAAATGATTATTCTTACAATGTTTTGCGATACTTTGGAGCTTTTCACCCTGGGCCTGCAATGAAATTGGACTGCTACCCAGTTGGACTTTATTCAGTGGCGGCTGGTGACTTCAAATCACAGGGGGGCTGCAGGAGACGCTGAATGGGCGGGGTCAAAGGGAAGGGGTGTGGTCAACCATAAAGGGGAGGAGCTATGCACAAAACCACAAAAAAACTAACTTTAATTAAATACGCTGCCCTGGGTGGCAAACCATCATTATGAAAGTCCAATCAAGACAAAAATAAGTGTAGAAGAATAAAAATATTTCAATGCATTGGCTGCATGACAGCTTACTTAATATCTAGATGGAAACAAAAGGTTGTGAGGCATGAAAAAATAAATTACTTTTAAATACATTACTGGAATGCCAGTCAAAATCAAGTATAAGAAAAACCAGAAGCACTCAACTCAAACCACTTCTCCTTGCACTGCAGTTCTAATTATAATATATTCAGCTTTATTAAAGTACCAAGCAACATGCTGAAAGTAGAAATCTATGTGATGCCCCACTTGTAAAAATGTTTCTTATCCAAAAAGACCTGCTGCCTGACAACTTGTTTCATGGGGAAAACATGATAAAAGTAAAAATGAAAAGCAAACAAGAAACAAGCTCAAGATACATTGCTTAAAGGATTACTGTACAGGTTATGGACCACACATGATTGGCATTCTGTTTAGTTTACGGGTAAAGCCTGTAGAGATGACTGGAAGTCTCCAACAAGTGTAATGAGCTTTTTAGAATAATGGAATCCTGTCCTTTAATACCCAAGGCTTATACATTATCTAGTCAAGTATTCTCTGCATGGCAACAACAGAAAGGCTTTCAATGTTGGCAATTCTTTAACAGTATGCTTATTAAAGCTTACTTGCATCTTACGATGTCAGACAAGCTTACCTTATGGTCATTAAAGCATTGCTACTTAAACACAGAGCAACAGGCACTTTGAGTAATAAGCATAAATCAACAGTACAAAAATATGACAGAAACCAGACCATTCTGCAAAATCAAGGACAGATGAAAAGCCACTGTAGTTCTTATGCAGTGTGTCCTCCCCATCCAAGGTAGATACAACTACTCCTTGCCTTGCTTGGACACATCCAGAGTCACTACATGGCGAGTGGGGTGCAACAAGCATGTCACAATTTGAAATCTCTCTGGCTGACTGTGATGGCCCTGACACATTTGTCATACCTCTCAACTTCAAGAGCAAGAAATCTGGACAAAGCCATACACAGAAGTGGGACAAAGGCACAACAATAAGGACAATTTTTAAATATTGCTCTAATAAACTTAGAAAGATAATAGAATAGGTCTTGCATTAGTATGAATTTTCTGAAGGGTATAAAATCTGAAACTCAAATGTCTGTCATTTTCTAACTTCAGTATTTAGTGATTTGTCACTAATTTGCCAAAAATCACAATTTTATGAAAAATGTACCAAAAATGTGATGCAAAATATAAAATAGACACACAATACAGCTTCTACCTGTCAAAGAAGGGACACTTTAATATTAGTACTGCTACCTTGAGCAGCTGACAAAATAAAAGAATCTACATGCATTTCAAGTAATCTATAACTTTGATTATTACAGTTATTTCTTAATTGTAAACCCTCCATGTTTTCTTCCAAAATTGCTATTTTTGGAGGGATTATTAGGGGAAGAGCAACATTTTGAGCCAAAATTGGGGACAGTTGAGAGGTTGGCTATGCCTAATTCTATAAAGCAATTTATTTGCATGTACCTCTCAACCTGTTAATGCAGTAAATCTGAACAAGGCCAAATATATTGGGGGCACATATAAACAGTACTAAAAATTGCTCTTGTATAAATTGAGACAGTTGATAGAACGGCTCTTACTTTAACATGCATTTTTATGAAGGTTATGAAGTCTGAAACTTATTATTTAGTGACTTCTGGCAAATCATTTAGGAATTAAAACTACAAATTTTATGAACAACAAACCAAAATAAGAAGCAAAAATCTATTCATTCTTTGAAAATCTGGACAGTTGGGAGGTATAGTTCAGCTGGGCCTGTCTGAGTTTGCTGCCCTTCCCCCCCTGGCAAAATAATGGTTGAACTGGAGCCTCTGCAGCCATTCCAATTAACCATTACTTGGCTATTTTACTCCCTTTACCATAAACACTAATGTGCATACTGCTTTACTTCAATGATTGGACTTCATTTGAAAGTTTTATTTTGTATTTTACAGCACAAACATTAAGTCATCTGTTAAACAAAGCAATGCAGTCTCACAATGAAAACTTAGCATTAAAACTTCTCTGCCCTTGAAACTCACATTCATTGAAACAGCATTGAAACCCACATTCAAAGAAAATACATTTTGCCAGTGGCAGATAAAGATTAATTTTGGGCTGTTTTCGAATCATAGGCCCCTTGCATATGAAACATACATGTGCTCTTTGATACACCTTCCTCATTGTACTAAAATTATATTCCTTGTACAATACAGTACACTTGTTAGAGGGTGTTTTAAATTTGTTTTGAACATTTTTCCAGTAAGCAATGAAAGAAAACATATGCACCCATAATGGCAAAACTGCCCAGTTGAGAACATTTATCATAAAAAGGTCTACTCAGACTTCCACAGTCCACCATTATTAGTAAATATACACAATTCTACAGTCCACCATTATTAGTAAATATGCACAATTCCACAGTCCACCATTATTAGTAAATATGCACAATTCTACAGTCCACCATTATCAGTAAATATGCACAATTCTACAGTGCACCTTTATCAGTAAATATGCACAATTCTACAGTCCATATTCAGTGAATTCAGTTCTTGCCATAGCTGTCAACCTTAGCACAAAAACCTGGACAAAGCCAATAATGGGGGAATACAGTCCCAAAAATAGGGCCAAATTTAAAATATTCATCTTATAAACTTAGAAAATTGCTAGAGTAAAAGGTTGTGCTACTATGTATTCTGAAGAACATGAAGTTTGAAATTCAAATGCCGGTCAATTTTACTGCGGACAGAACAAAAACAATTTTCAGCAGAGACGCAGGGATTAATACTGCAGACACGTCTTTGTAAAATGGCAGGGCATCAGAGCAAATCCACACAAACACAGAGAGGAGATGCAGCCTCCACACAGAAGCCACCCCAACCAAGAATCAAACCAGAAAACCTATAGCTGTGAGGCAACAATACTACCACTGCACCATCAAATCTGCAAGGAATTAAACATTCAGAAACCTGAAGTCTGAAATTCAAATGCCTGTCAATTTTACTGCGGACAGAACAAAAACAATTTTCAGCAGAGATGCAGGGATTAATACTGCAGACACGTCTTTGTAAAATGGCAGGGCACCAGAGCAAATCCACACAAATACAGGGAGGAGATGCAGACAGAAGCCACCCCAACCAAGAATCAAACCAGAAAACCTATAGTTGTGAGGTAACAATACTATCACTGCACCATCAATTATACAAGGAATTAAACATTCAGAAACCTGAAGTCTGAAATTGAAATGCCTGTCAGTTTTACTGCGGACAGAACAAAAACAATTTTCAGCAGAGACGCAGGGATTAAAACTGCAGACACATCTTTGTAAAATGGCAGGGCACCAGAGCAAATCCACACAAACACAGGCAGGAGATGCAGACTCCAAACAGAAGCCACCCCAACCAAGAATCAAACCAGAAAACCTATAGCTGTGAGGCAACAATACTACCACCGCACCCTCAATTATACAAGGAATTAAACATTCAGAAACCTGAAGTCTGAAATTCAAATGCCTGTCAATTTTACTGCGGACAGAACAAAACCAATTTTCAGCAGGGATTAAAACTGCAGACACGTCTTTGTAAAATGGCAGGGCACCAGAGCAAATCCACACAAACACATGGAGGAGATGCAGACTCCACACAGAAGCCACCCCAACCAAGAATCAAACCAGAAAACCTATAGCTGTGAGGCAACAATACTACCACTGCACCATCAAATACGCAAGGAATTAAACATTCAGAAACCCTTAAGTCTGAAATTCAAATGCCTATCAATTTTATTTAACATTTTTAATCAGGACAGTCTGACTTGGAACAAATAAACACATTTTCAGCAGAGGCCCAGGAAGAAATAATGCAGACATGTCTTTGTAACATGGGAGGGCACAAAAGCAAACCCACACAAACACAGGGAGAAGATACAGACCCCACAAAGAAGGAACCCCAGCCAAGAATCAAACCCAAGAACCTGCAGCTGTGAGGCAACAATGCCACTACTACACCATCAAATATCAAGCATTGCAACATTTACAAACCACAGATATTATGAGGAACAGATCAGATCGAATATGAGGTAAAAATCTGAAATTTTTTTACAAATGGTGGTGGGTAGGGAACTCAAGTCTTTAACACCTGCATACAGGGTACAGGGTTCAAGCCTGAGGCATTCCCTACCACACCACCATAAGCACCTGGGGCATTTACACACACACACACACACACACACACACACACTCTCCAGTAAAGCACAAGCACCATACACATACACAAACTCCAGACAAGCACCATACACAAATAAAAAGAAAAAGCACAAACTCAAGCACCATACACAAATAAAAAGCACAAACTCAATAAAAATAAACATTGTAAATTAAAAGGCACCTTACCTGAATGAATACATCCAGAGTTAACGTCCGTACATACATCCTTCCCGCGCAATACTGAAGACCCGCGAGATCCCAATGCTCCTTCCCGACGCCGACGAGATCCCTAAGGCTCTGTCCCGAGTCCCTGCTGCTCCTCTTGCAGTCCGGACGCGTCCCATAATCCTGGCGGGTCTGTGCACTGTAAAAGTGCACAGACGCTCCTTGGGCTGCCTTGAGCATGCGCATAGACCGATAAGCCGGGACTCGGTCTATGCGCATGCGCGAAGTCCGCGAATTTTAAAAAAATATATTTTTTTATTTTTCATTTTTTTTCTTTCTTTTTTTATTTTTGAGGGGGCTGCAGTCCGGCAGCCCTATGCCACGAGCCGCCCCTGACTTTATTGGTAATCAAAAGTCAAGAAATAAATAAACAAACAGTACTATCACCTGAATATTTTGTTAGATTTACTTTTGCTTCTGTCTTGTGGATGGAGGTCATGGTGGTTCTTAGTGGACTCTTTCATAAATCTTGCATTGATCCCAGGAGCACCTGTTAAGTTTGAAAGCTTAGCAGTAAAATGCTGAACTTACTGTAATAAACATATTGATATCTCTGAATTACATCCTTTTTATATAGGAATCAAAACATTTGGAAGATAAAGTTGCATATGTATGCAGGTATAATTGATTATTTATTTATTTATATTTGTTTACTAGGGCAACTGATCAATAGTGAATAATTTCAGGTTCAGTCCTGGTGAAATACAAAACATATCATAAACACAATGTGCAGGAATTAAGCAATAAGGGAGAAATTTAGGCTAATTAAGGAAGCTCTCAGTGTGGCAAGGGCAAACCTGAAGAGAGGGATAAAGGAAGCAAAAAGGGCCCATGAACAGAAAGTCCAGAACCACTTCACTGACATGAGATGCCCCAGGTGCATGTGGCAGGGCATAAAAGCCATAACTGAATACAAACCCCTGTCAGCCCAATGTGAGAAAAACACAGAATTCCTGGATAGGCTGAACACCTTTTTCTGTGGGTTTGAGGAGAGGAACAGCTCCATGGCAGTGAAACTCGCTACAGACCCAGAGATGAAGTGCTCAGCCTAAACTCAATAGAGGTGAATAAGACCCTACAGCAGGTGAACCCTAGTAAGGCTGCAGGACCAGACATCATGGGAAAGGTGTTAAAGGATTGTGCTGAACAACTAAGCACTGTACTCACAGATATATTTAACATCTCTCCTGGTCAAGCGAAGGTACTGGGAGGGTGGCCTAATGGTTAAGGTATTTGCCTTGCAGGCACAAGGTGCAGGGTTTGAGTCTCACAAGGGATAATTGGCTAGGCTTAAAATGGCTCACAAGGGCAGTTAGCCAAATGCTTCAAAAACACAAATATTATTCCACTGCTGAAGAAATCACTTCCTTCAAGCCTCAGTGACTACAAACCAGTAGCCCTCACATCCATCGTTATGAAAAGCTTTGAAAGGTTAGTCAAAAAACACCTGACAGCAAGCCTTCCAGTGGCACTAGATCCATTCCAGTTCGCAAATCGTGTCAATTGCTTCACAGCAGATGCCATTTTGGTTGCACCGCATCTCTCATTGGCACACTTTGAGAACAAGGACAGCGATGTTAGAATGCTGTTTATTGACTTCATTTCAGCATTCAGTACTATCATCCCACAAAAGCTAATCAAAAAACTTGTTCATCTGGGTATCATCTCCCATATGTGCAACTGGATCCTGGACTTAAAAGACCTGAAAGGTATGTGTGGCAATAACTCTTTGAAAAAACGGCACAATCAACACAGGAGTACCTCAAGGCTGTGTCTTGAATCCACTACTGTTTACTGTACGAACCCATGACTGTAAAGCTTGATTCATCACCAACCATATCATCAGGTTTGCGGATGACACTACAGCCGTGGGCCTCATCAGTAAAGGAGATGACAAAGACTATAGGGAGGAAGTGAGCTCACTGATTGACAGGTGTGCCCAGTACACAAAGACTACAGGGAGGAAGTGAGCTCACTGATTGACAGGTGCGCCAAGTACAACCTCGACCTTAATGTCAACAAAACAAAGGAGCTCGTAACGGACTTCAGGAAAACACAACCAGCTCATCCTCCTCTCATGATTAATGACGAGATGGTGGAAAAAGGGCATCAAACTCCTGGGGGTTCACATTGTGTAGGATGCATCGTGGTCAATAAACACCAGTCATATAGTAAAGAAGGCCCATTAATGTCTACATTTCCTAAGGAGACTGAAGAACCAGAGTGTGCTGCTGCCCTATCCTCTCCACATTATATAGGGGTACCATAGAAAGTATTCTAACATGTACATGTAACTTTTTAGTGTGGTATGGGAGCTGCTCAGTTTCAGACCAAAATGTCCTCCAAAGGATAGTGAAAGTGGCAGAGAAGATAATGATCTCCAAACTTCCAGCACTACAGGAGTTATGCACATCATAATCTCACAACAGAGCTACAAAAATAATCATGGATCCTACACACCCTGTTATGATCAGTTTGCATGCTTGTCATCCAGCAGAACATATCGCAGCTTGCAGTGTAAAATGTCCAGGTTCAGAAACAGCTTCTTCCCTCAGGTGGTGAGACTTTTGATCTCTGGCAATAATCTCAGGGAAGCCAGACACTAACAAGATATGGGACAGCCAACTCTTTTGTTGCAAATAAATGAGCGTCAGTTTGGATTCTAAACATAAACAATACATAGATGGCAATGAATGTGCAATATTATACTGACTAGATTCTCTTATTCATGTGAGAATCACACAGTGCAATAGGAACTCATGCAATAAGAAATCATTCAGCTGCTGAAAATTATACATAAGGTAAACTGTGGTAATATGTAGTAGAATAACCTAATGTGAAATGATAAATATATGTCCATTGTATGTGTTATTGTATGTATGTATATGTCTTCTCAATTTGAGCCTGATGCATGCAGTTTCATTTAGACTGAACTTGTGTAGGCTAAATGACAATAACGTTTACTTTTACTTTGAAAATTACACAGAAAAAATACATATATACATTACAGTGAACAAATACAGTGCAATGTAAAATCAAGCAGAGTGTAATGTATACAATAAACATTAGTTACTAAAGTGGGTTAATCTTTAGCAACTCTTCAGAGATAAGACTTGGAAAGAAGATACGTTAGGTGATATACTCTGTGTTGAAGCAGGAACATTTGGCTTTGATAACATTGATAACATGGTGTTTGAGTTGCATTCTGAATTTGGAATAAGTGTTGATTTCCTTTATGTCAAATGGGGAGAGTTTGCCAAAGAGTAAGTGCAGTGCTGTGGAAATTGATTCTAAGGGTAATGAACACTGGTGTGTCTTAGTGTCTCAGGTTGTATGAGAAGTTTTCTTTTTCATGTGGTCTTGCAGCAGGGGGAGTAAATATATGAAGTAGAAGAAATTTGTACACTTGAGATCCTAAAAGTTGGTTAGATCTTTGTTTTAAGAGTACCTATTAGGCTTTTTCCAATAGGATACAGTGATGGTCAAACAGAGTGAACTATAACCACGTATACATATAATTATATTCATAAATATCAAATACATAAACTGCTGCACTTTGTGAACATAATTCTCAAAAATGACTTTAATTTTTGAAGAACTTCCTGATTTTTTTGCTCTTTGTGCATATGTGTGTGTGTGTTTTGAATCAAGCAGAAAAAAGTTTGATGTATATAAAATACTAAGTTGTTTATATTTTTTATAGATTGGCTATACAAAGATGTTTATGCAATAATAAAAGGATTTGTCATATAGTTTAATGCATTAATTTTAGATACATAATTAATGCACTAGTGGACATAGATAAAATGTTGGTTACTTAGATTTGGATAGGAATATTAATTGTTATATCTATATTTTAAAAGTCTTAGAAATAATTAAGAGTGATTTACATAATGGTATTCTGCTCTTATTAATGCTGTCTACATTACATTAGATATTGACATATGTTCACTTGAAAATAATAACAATAATAGTGATAATATGGGTTGTAGTAGTTCTTAAATCAGTTAATAATTTATATAATAATATTTAGTTACAGTAGTGAGTTTAGATGTTATATATTGCTTTAGTAAAAAGGCTGGATAGATTTGATGATCTGTCTGCTAAGGTAGATGCACTAGGAATGGCTATATCCATTGATTGCAGGGTCGTAATTATATTTATTGTAGTTTAAATAATGCTTAGTGAATAGGTTTGTTAATTTCATTTTTAGACATGTTAGCTTAGGTTTTTGAAAAAAAGAAATATGCATATATACACATTAAATAATAATATAATCTGTACAACAGCAACAATTAAAAGTAGCTTCCATTGTAATTACCCAGAAAATTGCTACCTTATAAATATAATTAATGGCAGTACTGCAATTAATTTCTCTTAATGTGAATGGCAGAAACAACAACAATAAAATAAGAAAATTATAGTAGTTAAATAGCTACAAGTAAACAAAGTTGATGTTATTCATTTGCAAGAAACTTATTTATTGAAAAAAGATATAATCTTACTAAATAATATTTGGTTATTACCTCATCTTGTTTTGAAAAGAAAATAAGAGGTATTGTTATTCTATGGGAAACAATCAGTTTATTCCTATAGTTTTGGATACAATTGTAAATAATAAACTTTCTACACTTGCTAATTTCTACTGTATTCCATGAAAGGGTACAGATGTTGCTAGGAACTATCAAGATATTCTGTATGGGTTTTGGAAAGAGAGCCTTGTTTTAGCTGATACAATGTTTTGTACAATTGTCACTGCAGCTATGATTTTAAATAAAATGGGTCAATGACAATAACTTAAAAGATTTAATGCAAACTGCAAAAAAAGACATTTTTCACTATTATTTTTATTTGCACGGAACACAGACACATTCATAAAATCCATATTTTGTATGATTTATAAATACAATAAACAATTTTTAAAACAATTTCATTGTTCTTTAATTGTTTATAATACATTACTTTTGGATATAATATTGGATTTTGTGGAGTTTCAGTTAGTTTACAGGATTTCTACTTAGATTAAAAGATTTTAAAAATATTTTATAGAATAGACTGACGATTATTTTTGTTATATTGACAACAAGAGTGTGATAAAGCTATATTATGGGAATCCTTGAAAATTTACATTAGTGACAAAATGAGAGACTG
The DNA here is from genome assembly GCF_019279795.1 of Protopterus annectens. Classification (NCBI taxonomy): domain Eukaryota; kingdom Metazoa; phylum Chordata; order Ceratodontiformes; family Protopteridae; genus Protopterus; species Protopterus annectens. The sequence goes on from NC_056747.1 coordinate 93,652,797, forward strand.
GTCTCAGAATAAAGTAAGAGAATGGGATAAATAGATTCCAGATATTCAGGAAGAAAGTGCATAAAGTCAAATTGGAATAACAACAAAAAGGTGAACAATATAAAAATCATAAAAGTATTAACAGAACAGTGTCAGAAAATTCTGGATCATAAAATCAAAATTGCTTTGTAAAAAATTACACTGAATAGTTATCCTGTGGCCCCTAAAATTACATAGGCACGCTAATATAAATTAAATACTAAGCAGGACAGCTTGTATCAATAATATTATGAACCCATTAACTATGAAAAAAACTTCAGATACTGATTAAACACTTCAAATCTTTAGAAATTTCATGAAGAAATAAATATGGATATAAATATATTAATAGATTATCTAAAATTAGAAAAAATATCTAATGATGAATGTTAACTATAAGTTGGATGAAGATTAAATTAGAAAAAAATCGAGCATATATCATTAAGCATGATAAAGAAAAATAAGGATGATAAGGTAAAAGGTTTAGAGAGTTTAAGTGCAGACATTTATAAACTCTTACCATAAAATATAGTTATGGAAACATAATCCAGAAACTAAACAAATATTTTTAATATCACTTACATTTAAACTAAAAAAAAATAAAAGAACAGGTAATTTTTAATAGACAATTTATTATGCATTACTACAAGTTATTAATGACATTTTTCAGCAAGACTTAAAGATATTTTAGATAAATTGTCAATAAAGATCAAACTGGATTTATTATTAACAGATTTCCTTTTGATAATATTAAAAGGATAATTACTATTATTGACCTCCCTTGCTAAAAGCTAAAGCAAACAATTAGCCTTGAAATGTTTAGATAATTGAAAGGGCTTTTGAATCAACAGATTGGAAATATTTGTTGAAAATATTAGCTTTTGGATTTCCTGATAAATTTGTTGATTTGATTTAAAAAATGTATGGAGAGATTCCAAGGCTTTTGTGAAGATAGGGGTTTATATGTATAAGGTTCTTAATACTACTACTAGGGAGCAAGAAGGGGCTATGCTCTATCACCACTGTTAATTGCGTTAGCTATTGAGCCTGTAGCTAACACTATTAGAATTAATAATAAAACTGAGGGCTTTAATGTTTGTGTATAACATCTTATTAACTTGATGAAATATAAAATTTTTAATGAGCTAAATAAAGAAATTAGTTATTCAAGGATGTTATACTATTAATTTTAGTAGTGATAAGACTGAAATTAACATAATTAATCAATATATTAGTCCTTTACTGAAAAATAATTGCAGTTATAATTGGGAGAAAAAGAAATAAAGTATTTAGGAATAAAAATTTCTTCAGATATTAATCAAATATTAAATAGTAATTTTTATAATCTTTATTATATAAAATAATTGGCAGAACCATGGAATAGACATTTTCCCTTTTGTGGAGAGGTTAGTTCTTATAAAATTATATTACCAAATATTTTGTATGCACTACACTGAATACAAGTGAAAGCAGTAAGGCACTGGAAAAAAATATTTATTTCTTATGGCCCCAGATGAAAGTTTGAATCTTATTAAAACATCACACTGGATTATGGGAGTATGGAGTACAATTCCCTGATTTAGAGTAATGTTCATTGGCTGCAGCACTTAGTACAATTGTAGCTTGGCTTGACTCTACTTATAATAGCCAATGTAAAAATTATTCATGAGCATATTTTATTATATATATATATATATATATATATATATATATATATATATATATATATATATATAAAAGCCTTTGGATCATAATAAGCTTGATAGGCTTGTATTAGTAAATAACAAATCTATATGATTAATTCAAAATGCACCAGAAGGCAATCTGAATCTGAAATTAGATAGCAAATATATGACTTTAATTATAAAAGTATTTACAGATTTCCTCTGTATACAAATTACATTTTTTGACTTATGTCTTTCACAATAGGGTTTTTGGAAAGTCAAAATGTAAACATTTTTGAATTATTGAAATAATCTGTTACTTTGGAATGATTTCTTTTTTGATGGAATACCAATGCCAGTAGAGGACATTTTGAAAAATTATAAAATTAACTAACAAGACTAAGGCCCCAGAGAAGATTCACAATACAAACAGCTAGATTTTATGAGTAGCTCTACTTATGAAGATTACAAATGTATAGACAGATAAGTTTTTTCTGGTTAAAACATGGAAAAAAATACAGAAAAGTACAGAAACATATCACCAAACAGGTCCCTCTAAGTGCAACTTAAAATATTTAAGTAGAAGTGAAATAAAAGCTTTTTTTCTCTTTCTTATTTGTTGAAAAGCTTGTTATTCACAGTTCAAAGCTTTCCACGGCTCTCTGAGTGTTGCATAAAAGACCTGGGATCTTTTACATCCACCTGAGCTACCAACAGCTCAAGCAGATTATACCTTGGTTTAATATCTCATCCAAAGGATGATAAACACAGGAGTGCAGCACCCTCTTATGTTGTACTTCAGTGTCAGCAATCTATCTATTGTGAGAGTATAACCCCATATCATTCTGCACAAAAGGAGAGTGTTGTGCCTGTTGTGCCACTGACCAGAAATTAATATACTATCCCTTGGTTTAATTTCTTCTAGTCTCATTTTGTGATGAAAATGGATCCCATTCCTAAGTCAAGGTATAATTAAAGGTCAAGAAATAAGTACTGTTTCAAGCTTTCATGTTAGCCAAAAGTATTTTTTACAGCATCCACATAATGCCCAGAAATGACTCCTTCTGCAATTCATACATAGTTTTATGTATTGATAGCACAGCTAAGTACAACTCTAGATTGTTTTTTATTATACCCATTTCTCCTACTACTATTGGAACTATCTGGGAATCTTTCTTCCACATTGTCCTCTTTTCTGCCTGCAATTCCTTATATTTTATGACTCTGTGTCTCTTTGTACATAAGACACTACAATCACTAGGTGTAGCAGTTTCAATGACCAATGCTACTTCTGTCTTCTTCATTCGTGGACTACTATGCAGTATCTCCAGTGAGTGAATACTAATTATCTGTAGAGCATACCTCTCAAATGGTGTGACTTACTAATAACAGAATGTTTTTTAAACTCAGATTTTTTCTTAGTCTTCTAGATTTTCTTTGCATTTTCTTCATAAAGTTATACCTATGTAAGTATGTATATTATTATGTAAAATAAGGTTATTTAAATATTCTTTATCGCTAACCAAATGGGGTCTAGGTTCTATATTTCTTCTATTCCAAAATTAAGAACGTGGTTTTGTTTTTGGGAACTCTGATCTGATTTTTAAATGCCAGTGCTACAATTTTTGATGTTCAGAGGTTGAGAGGTATGCTAAAGAACAGCAGAACCTAACACATTATCTGAGGCAGTACTAATGATCTAAAGATCCCTAGATATGGATGCAGTATGTTTGCCAAGGCAGTAGCACCGGAAATGGAATTACCTCTGTGGTGGTACTAGTGATCTACAGAGCCCCAGAAATGGAATTGCCACTGAGGCATTAGAGCACCAGAAATGGCAATAATAGTTATCTTCACAGGAACAGAAATGGAATTACCTCCGAGGCAGCAATAGTGATCTACGGAGCACCAGAAATGGAATTACCTCCGAGGCAGCAATAGTGATCTACAGAGCACCAGAAATGGAATTACCTCTGAGGCATTACTAGTGATTTTCACAGCAACAGAAATGGAATTATCCCTGAGGCAGCAATAGTGATCTACAGAGCACCAGAAATGGAATTACCTCTGAGGCATTACTTGTGATGTACACAGCACCAGAAATGGAATTACCTCAGAGATATCATATTACTTGTGATCTACACAGCACCAGAAATGGAATTACCTCAGAGATATTACTCGTGATCTTCATAGCAACAGACATAGAATTATCTCTGAGGCATTACTAGTGTTCTTCACAGAAACAGAAATGGAATTACCTCAGAGGAAGTAATAGTGATGTGCAGAGCACCAGAAATAGAATTACCTCTGAGGCAGCAATAGTGATCTACATAGCACCAGAAATATAATCAGCCCTGTGAGATTACTTGTGATCTACACAGCACCAGCAATGGAATTATCTCTGAGACATTACTCGTGATCTTCAAAGCAGCAGAAATGGAATTACCTCTGAGGCATTACTAGTGATCTTCACAGCAACATAAATGGAATTACCTCAGAGGAAGTAATAGTGATCTGCAGAGCACCAGAAATAGAATTACCTCTGAGGCAGCAATAGTGATCTACATAGCACCAGAAATATAATCAGCCCTGTGAGATTACTTGTGATCTACACAGCACCAGCAATGGAATTATCTCTGAGAAATTACTTGTGATCTTCATAGCAGCAGAAATGAAATTACCTCTGAGGCATTACTAGTGATCTTCACAGCAACAGAAATGGAATTACCTCTGAGGCAGTAATACTGATCTACAGAGCACCAGAAATGGAATTACCTCTGAGGCAGCAGCAGTGATCTACATAGTGCCAGAAATGGAATTACCTCTGAGGCATTACTAGTGATCTTCACAGCAACAGAAATGGAATTACCTCTGAGGCAGTAATACTGATCTACAGAGCACCAGAAATGGAATTACCTCTGAGGCAGCAGTAGTGATCTACATAGTGCCAGAAATGGAATCACCTCTGAGGCATTACTTGTGATCTATACAGCACCAGAAATAGAATTACGTCTGAGACATTACTCATAATCTTCATAGCAACAGAAATGGAATTATCTCTGAGGCATTACTAGTGATCTACAGAGCACCAGAAATGGAATTACCTCTAAGGCAGTAATAGTGATCTACCAAACACCAGAAATAGACTTAACTCTGAGGCATTACTGTAGATCTACAGAGCAACAGAACTAGATGCACAACCTCACCTGAGGCAGTATTAATGATTATAGAGCACACAGCTACCTGCACCTGTACCTTGCTGCCATCTACTAAGAGAGTAATACTATTTTCTAAGGCCATTATGTCAAATATGAACACATTTTAGAGCACCTGTCCCAGAAATGATGCATGATGCACTCCAACTGGTTTCTTCTGACAGCATCCCTGACAGGAACTCTGAGAACCGCCCTCTGGTCCCATTTTCACAGATCTGGTGATTTTGCTTTTCACCCCTGCACCTTTTAGTTTGCCTGTGTGAATTTATTTATTTGTTTTTAATGATGGTAGAGCACTGCTCATGCTTTAAAATGTTTGGATTCAGTCCAGGAGTAAAAACTCAGCAAAAACAGTAAATTGCAGGAATAGATTATACTGAACATCACATACACCTTGATCAATGTTAGAAAAAAAATCCCACGGTCTCATGAAGTTAATATGCTGCAGTACTGAAGTCTTGCTGTTTGATATTGTCTGGAATCTGTTGTTTATAAAATGGTATCAGACTCATCTGGCTGGAACCGTTGCTCAATGAGCATCTTGGAACTGGTTATGCTCCAAAAATCTGACCAGACTGTTTATTTGTATATTTTCCTGATCTTTCCTACTACTGAGGTCAGACATACAAATCTATAATGCCCAGGACTTCTGCAAACTTCTAAATTATGAAGTTGTACATCTGTGACACACTTCCAACCAGCAGGAATATTCCCTTCAGCTAAGCACCTCCTGAATTACTTAGCAACTGGCTCTGTCATTACACTCAGTATTATTGTAAGTATCCTGAGGTTGTAATCAACCCAACTCGGGAGTACTGCACTATGTTTCTCCTTAACCTCCGATTCATGATGAGTGATCTAATGGATGATAGGAGGACAGGAAATCCATTAAAATGATTTTAAATCTGGATGGATGAATCACCTTAATGGAAAGGGATGAAAGGTGGGATGCTGAAGGCCAAAAAAAAAAAAAAAACTTCAGGGGGAATCTGGAAGTTCTGTGGACAGACAGACTCATTGCATGCAATGTAAAGAAGGGCATGCAACTGTAAGAAAGAAGCTGCAAGATTTTAACTACATATATTCAAAGATAAATTATGCAGATACCATAGCATGAGTACATGATTTCTCCATCTTAATAACACAGCTCTATTCTTTTGACTTAAATAAAATTAATAGTGCTAACATTTCAGGATATTGAATCTCTCATGACAATCATTTTGTTATGAATAGAACTGCAGAAGTGAAGATAAGAAAGGAAGATTTGAATAGAGTCCTTTTGCCTGACACACAAAAAAATCTGTACTGGAAACTTGCATATTTGATGGATTTACATACAAAGGATTTACTTTTGCAGTTTTTTTTCCAAAAATATTTTATGGTATTCGATAAAAGCAGTTTAATTTTTGAGCATGCAAGAATGGAATGAGAGTTTAAATTATAATTTTATGTTTTTACACTCACTTTAAACACTGCAGTGATTTGATGAAAATGCTTATTTATAAAAGAAAGTAAGACCACCTTAGTGCTGCAAATAGCATTGATTCAAATGCCTTTTATTCTAGTCATTCAGCATGTAAAGCATGTGTGAGCACATAACCATCTCTACTGAATGGAAGTGAAGCTTTTCATTTCACTGAATCTTCCGGTTTTATTAAGTGCTTAAGTCTGTTAAATTACACAGCTGGGTGCTTGGTTCTTCATGCCAGCTAGTTCTGGACATTGGGCCTCCCACCTTTCATCAAGGTTCAGTCTTAGATTTCCACAACTAAACTCAGAAAGGGCATACCAACATCTAACATTAACTCTAAGAGGCCCTCCCACCTTGATCCAATGATTTCTTGCAGCAAGATATCTACTTTGAAAATGTAAGTCTCTGTGGTCTGTGCTTTAAAAAATAAACCTGCCAGTTAATGCCTCTGGCTCTCCCTCACTCTGCCTTCTAGGCTATATTAATGTTTCTTCATCACCATCATCATCATCATCATCACCATCATCATCATCATTTTAAATCAAGACCCTTAATTAAGGCAAACAACTAGGCAACGGAAGTAGCATGATTTACATGCTCATTCATTGCTTAACATCCCCAGAAAATAAACATTGTCACGCTTCTTTATGACTGCAGCAGATGTCTTCAGCTCATGGTCCAAATTAAGTTTTTAGGCAGTTCTTTATAGATGAAATCTTTTACCTTTACAAAGAGGGCACTGAAATCCAAAATGCTACAAAAAATGTTATCTTGTAACACTAAGGAACTCATTTCTAAACCAGTGTTAAGTACATCATCCCTGATAGTAATGCCCATCCGTTTTACTGACTGGTTTGTCAGCCACCTAAACAGCTTATAACTAAGTTAGGGGCACGGCTGGGTGCAACAATTACCTTTGACTTGCTGGCAGCAAATCAGCAGCTTGGCATTTTTGGGGAATACCTTTTGCTGTGTAAGAGTGCTATCATTTTTAAAGGGTTAATAAGCAACATACAGAATTCTTTACATTGATGAAAGTGCACAGTAAGGCAGAAAAAACAAGTTAATGTATTTTTTAATGGTATTTGAGCTCCAATTACTTAATCAGACGTTAATAGCTGTCTCTAAAACAGCAAACTTAAATTGGATGCTAATGATTTAGTATCTTTAAGAAATAGGTATGTTTTCAAGTGCAGATTCTTCTTGGTTTTGTTATTCAGCCCCCATTTATTATATTTGAACTGCATTTTTTCAGTTTGCATTTTACTTGCTCTGGGGACCTTAGTCTAGTCTTGTAGTAGCATTCACAATAATGCCAGAATTGTGAATTGTTACACAACAATGACAGAATTGTGAATTGTTACACAACAATGACAGAATTGTGAATTGTTACACAATAATGACATAATTGTGAATTGTTACACAACAATGACAGAATTGTGAATTGTTACACAATAATGCCAGAATTGTGAATTGCTACATTATCTGATCCCCATTTAGTACATTCTTACTGCATTTTTTTCCTGCTTGCATTTTCCTTAGTCTGGGGTTCACAGGTGTTTACTAGGCTAACAACCACAAGGTCCTTTCTAAGCCTAGCCATGCATCCCAAATCTCTGACAAGTTTTGATAACTTTGATAACTGTAAGCAGGGGCTTGGTTGATGAAACATCTACAAGCAGGAGCCTAGGAGATGAATCATTTATAGGTTGCCTGTGTCCATTAGAGACACAGGTGCCAAACCAGGGATGAATTTCCTGTTCCCCATATAATTGTCCTAGTTGCACTTGAATTGGGTTAGGGAGGAGCTCTGTGTCACATGGTGGTCTCTGGGACACATGCCTGTCTCTCTAGGAGGTCCTATTTATATCAGAGACAAGGTTTAAGTCTTTAGAATGGGTAATTTGGGTGCTGTTTGTTTTGTGGATATGCAAGAGTGGGGTCTGACAATGCCCCATATGCCAGGCATAGATCTCCCCTCAAAAGCCTGTAGGAGACAGAATACAGGGATAGGACCTTGAGGTGGTCTGCATAGGACATTCTACTTACACCCTGTATTCTTTTAGTAAGGAACATATGTGGGCATTCCAGTTGTTGGATATGCCTATTTAGGTACATGCCAAAAGGGGCATTGTACTCGATGAATGCCGAATACAGTGGAACAATGACTTTCTTGGACTTAGATGTCATACCTTTGTTTATAAATTGCACAATACAGAATGATTTCCTCATTATTGTAGACATGTGATGGTTAAAGGCTATACTACTGTCTATGTGTGTACCTATGTCCCTGACTACTGGGTCAGCTCTAACGGGTGTGTTGTCAATATGATAGTTACCAGGGGTGGATGACTTCCTGAAGGATACTATTATACATTTCTTGGCATTTAGTTTTAGTCTATGGCTCTGACACCAGTTGTTTGTCTGTCTCAGCTCTTTCTGGAGAACATTTGCATCAGTGTGGGATTCAATGACATCTCCTAATTTGCAGTCTTCTGTAAATTTAGTCAGACATAAACCATTGATATCGGCCTTGACTTCAGAGAAGTAAATACCAAAAAGAAGAGGTCCAAGGACTAATCCCTGAGGGACTCCACTTGTGACTGGCCTCTTTGTAGAGGTAGACTCCCCAATTCTAACTTCCTGGGCTCTGTCTGTGAGCCACTTGGCTATCCACCGGATGACATACGGGTTTGTAACTAACCTCTTGAGTTTGTCAACAATGCCCGAGTGGGGTATTGTGTCAAATGCCTTGGCCAGGTCGAGGTAGGCAATGTGAACCATTTTGCCCTCGTCCATTGCTTTGGTGACCTTCTCAAAGAAGTCCACCAGGATGAGTAGGCATGATCTGCCCTTGACAAAACCAAACTGGGTTGGGTCCAGTGTCTTACACAATACTGAGACAGTTGTGAATTACTGTAGGAAATGAGCACTATATATAGACTTATACTGCATTTTTACTGTTTACTAATTGGATTCTTCTGTAACTCAGCTCCTATAACCTGTGCTGAGATGTGCAGCAGTGAATTGCAGTGCCCTGTATAGGCACAGCCACCTACAGCTACAATTTTCCATATAAAACTTCCTCTGCTGTTTTCTCAAGTATATTTTATTTTATTTGTTTATTTTACATTTGTTGACTGGGCTAGTCTAACTGGATACATGTCCATTTTCAGTAGAGGCCCGAGGAGAAAAGCTCCACTATGTAAAATTCTAAAGGAAATACAATAATATTTAATACAATACTATAAAGTAAAATACATAATCATAGTTTTTACAAATGGACTCTTTTAAGAGTCCTTTCAGCAGTGAAAAGTTCCACTACCTAAAGATTCTAAAGGAAATAAAGTAATATTTTAATAAATTACTAAAAAAGTCAATACATAAAGTTGTTACAAATGGATTCATTTAGAGTCATTCAGTGCAGTGAAACACAATGAATAAAAAAAAAAGTTTGACAAATGACAGAAAAATTAGTGGACATTCAGCAGACACTCTGTGCTTATATACACAAGCTATATAGCTGGGTGTAGAGCAGCTAGTTTGCCTGCTGAGAAGCATTAACCCAACAGTGTTTTAGATCAATCCTAGACCTCTCCTCCCAGCCCAACAACTATAAACCTTGATTGCACTAGTGCTCATAGATCACAAAAAAAGAGGATCCACAGCCATGGATGTGCACCTTCCCACTGTCTCTGTAGTCAGCCTGGTAGAAATGGGCATCTTGATAAAGGTCTACATCACATAATTGAATCTGTAAATGTCAAACGATCACATGAGTGAATATACATGTCGTCGAAGTTGATATATTTGGTTTGTGGTACAGTGAAGATCGGGATTTTTGCCCTTTCCTCACTGTAGTGTGATCTCGGAGTAGGAATATATATTTAGCGGGGGGTGAATACAGTTTTCGAGTACGTGCATATTTGATCATGTGAGCATTCAACATTAACTGATTTGATGTTATGATATAGATGCTCTTGAGACAATGTATTGTCTCATGCTTACTGACAGCCACCTTATTCTTAACCAGACTGACACAGTATGCGAGAGATGTCATTATGCTATGTCTTTGGAGGCAAAGCTCTTGCAAACAGACACTGATATTTCCAAACAAGTCGCCAGTTACATGCATGCTGCATCTACTTGGATCAGACACACAAACTCACATATGCTGAGGCTCTTAAATGTAATTTACTCAAACCTCAAAGGCCTCCCATACACTGCCCTCAGCAGCCTCGCAAACACTCCACAAAGACAAAGCTTCCCAGGACACATACAACCACATCTCACAATGTCTCAATCTCTAAGCCCTGAAGGGAAAGTGTCACACATCCCAGTACATTGGTCAATGGAGACTCACTGATGCCCCCCTCATCAGGCTGAGCAAGGAGACAGTTATGATCAGTTGCCTATCAGGGGCAAGGATATTCCAGATCACATACACACTCAGGACACTGAACCATTAGCACCAGTATGACTCTGTCATAGTCCATGTGGGTGTTAATGTCCTGAGACACACCTCCCTGGACTATATGAATAGAGACATAATAGAGTGTTCAGATTGTGTGTCCCATACAGGTATGAACTTAGAACTGTACCTTCTCCAAGGCTGATTCCACAATATAAAGAGAAGATGACTGAGATCAACAATTGGCTTAGTCAGTGGTGTCATTCTAAGGGGGTCCATTATTTGTCATCTTGGGAGGTCATGATCGACTGACCATATTACTTTGCCAGGGACAGTCTACATATGCCCCACTAGGTTTTTGGATATTGTCCAAAACATTATCTACCCCATAGTGACTTTTTAGGCAACGCCAGTCTAATAAACCTTCTAACATAGTACATTTTACGTAATATAAATTAAAGGTGTTGCTACTCAATGCTAGGAGTCACAACAGAAAAAACACTCCTCAACCCGGAGAATGTTGGCATCTGTGCAGTTACTGAGACAAGGTTTAAGGCTGTGGAAGGGACCCCAGCAGTTCAAGGCTATAATGCCTTCCACAAATTTCGACCAGCTACCACACAAGAAGGGACAAAAAGTGGAGGTGTATCAATCCACATAAAAAGTAAGCACATCTCAAGATGTATCATACAATATGACAAGCTTAAGCTACTGTATGTCTAGCTAGTCTTAGGTAAAGTCAAATACCATATCCTTTCTAGTTACTGATCCCCGTCTATGATCCAGGAAAACCATACCACATATTTGAATGTACTGGAGTCACTCACAATTCAGTCCAACACCATATTAATGGGTGATTTTAACTATCACACCATAAACTGAGATACATACACAACCACTAACATGCAAGTGCAAAGATTTCTGGATTTTGTCAATGCAAACACCCTGGAACAGCTAGGATGCGCGCCTACTAACGGTGCAAATATCCTGGATCTGGTAGTCACAAACATGAGGGAGCACTGCAACCTCCCCCTTTCTAATGCCCTCACTGGTCAAATCAGATCGTAAAGTGGTAATCACTGAAATTAATATAAAGGCTGAACTCCTAGCAACCCCCAGAACCTTTAAGAACTTTTCCAAGGCTAACTACAACCTATTAAGTGAAAGCATAGCTAAATTCCAAGCCCCCCCCAAAAACTCAGAACACAGTGGCCTATACAGATGTGCTTATGAATAAATACTCTGTACTAGCATATAAATAACCACAGCAGTATCAAACCAAAGTAAATTTAGGGCAAACTCCAACAGCAAGCCCCTTCATGGACTCTTAGTATAAATAAGTTGTACAACAAAAGACAGAAAATCCTGTCCAAAAATAGGAACTGTTAATCCCAAAAGACAAAAAAACTCCCACATCAGTCTCAACAAGAAACTCAGGAGACTAATCAAGTCCACCAAAGCCAATTTTCAGGCAAAAATAGCCTCCCAGGTTAAGGATAACCATAAAGCAGTTTTTAGTTATGTACGCAATCTTAAAGGCCACAATAAACAGTATGCTGAACTAATAACAAATGGAACTTCCTATACCAAACCAGGGGATATTGCAAATTTTTGGGCCAATAAATTTAGCTCCAATTTCACCTCCCTATCAACCCATTTCCCCACAGTAAAAACCCTCTACCATTTCTCCCCCACCTATCACTAAAGGACAAGTCCTCACTGCTCTCTCCAGAGCTAAAAACACTGCATCAGTGGGTCCTGATAATATCACAGGATGCCTCCTAAATATCTTGAAACATGACTTGTCAGGCCTACTAGAATCTCTAGTCAACCACACTCTCCAGGTAGGCTTCATCTCTAAGCAAAGGAGGACTGCAACTGTCATTCCTCTATACAAAGGTAAACCATCAACAGTCACCAGTAACTACAGACCCATAAGTTTGACTTGTCTTATATGCGAGGCAATGGAAAGAATTACTGTGGACCTGATAAAGACATAGGACATCTTCAAATACTGGACCCATCGCAGTTTGGATTTGTCAAGGGCAGGACATGCCTACTAAACTTGGTGGATTCCTTCAAGAAGGTTAATAGAGTCATGGACATGGACAAAAGAGTATGTACTGTCTACCCTGACCTTGCAAAGGCATTGTACACAATACAGCACTCGGGTATTATAGACAAACTCACAAATTTAGGCATAAATCCCTATGTGAGCCAATGGATAGCCAAATAGTTCACAGATGGGACAGGTGAAGTTAGAGTGGGGGAATCCACCTCCACCAAGAGGGCAGTTACTAATGGTGCCCCACAAGGCTTGATACTGGGACCTTTCCTATCTGGAATATACTTTTATGAAGTTAAGGCAAATGTAGACGGCACTTTGCTGACCAAATTTGCTGATGACTGCAACTTGGATGCAATCCCTCAAAGATGTAGATATACTCCAAGAAGGTCTGACAAATATCTAGTGCCTGAACCATGGCCAAAAACTCAGTGCAAAAAATGCATAATTATACCCTTTGGAAAGATGACCACTCTGCAAATTACAACACTGATAGCAATCCCCTAAGAGAAGAACCAGTGTTAAGGGATTTGGGAACTCAGGTTGACAGTAACCTGAACTTTGATCACCATGTATCCATGGTAGTGAGAAAATCCTTCTGTGTGGTTCAACTTATAAGTAAGTACATGGCTTCCAGACCTACAGAAATCACAGTACATCTAAACTCAGTCCTCATTGCATCAATAATCAAGTAAAATGCACCCTTCAGCATGCACATCACCAGGCATTTGCAACAGATGGAGTGGCTACAGAGGTTCCTCATTAAAATAATACAGGGTGTAAATAATATGTCCTCTACAGACTGCCTCAAAGCCTTATCTCTGTACTTGGTTTCCTACAGACTACTGATGGGTGATCTATGCCTAAACTACAAGGCATTCTCTGACCCAGCCCTGATGGATCTGCTACACATTCACAAATCAAGCAGCATTAGAATTACCCAATCTAAGGATCTAAACCTTGTCTGTGACATAAAGAAAACATGCTGGAGGGACAAGTATGTTTCTCAGAGATTGCCCCTTCTTCAGAAAAGACTCCTAATTCATATGAAACAGAGCTGTTCCCTAGGTCTATTCAAATGCAGTTTGGGCCTATGGATGGGAAATTGCAAATTCACCCATGGCTTGTCACCTGTGGCCCTCATGGACAGGGGCAGTTTGTAGATTCTTTAAAACAAAGGCATATGCCAAAGCTGTTCTAGTCCATGGGCATTCATAACTGAGCAAACTAGAGCCTCAATGGCTAGGCTTAAAAAGGCTCCAGGGCCATTAGCCTAGTAACCTCCTACAACCATTTTTCATAATTACTTATCTTAGAGTTCCTATGTTTAGGTCAGTTATACCACTGTTAAGGTGACAAGAATTGTAGTAGAAAATGAGGGAAAGTACTTGGCAGGCTACAGAGGTAGTCATGGTCAAATGGGGCATGGTAATGGCCTGCCCCCCCAGCCATACCAGTATCCCATTACTTGGCTGTTGCTCCTCATCTACAATTAAATACAGATTAATTCTCTCAGTACAAGCCCTATTTCTTCTTTTGTTTTTTTTTTTTTTTACTTCTGCAATGATCACAGAGATATGTGCTGGGACTCATATTCAAACAGCGTACAGTGAGGCACTAAACAGCGATTATGAGAAGGGCACAGGATTTCAAAAGAAATGCGAAACATTTTCTTATAGCTTGGGACAGTGCACTAGATGCAAGTGTCCTTTTTCAAGGCCAGCTTAGGTGCAGTTTTTGGTGAAATGACTTGTTCAGTCACATAGCAGATAAATGAAGGCTGAGGGACTCAAAGTCTGCACTACAAAAGAAGCTCATAGCCTTTTTCATCCAAGCAGACTATTCTGGCCAAACACAGTGCATTGCAAAAAACAAAACAAAAAAAAAACAAGGTTATTTAAAAATGTGTTAAATATTAACAGATTAAACATTAACATAAAACTCCTAGTGCTCATACTGTCCAGTTTATGTACAGTAAAATAATAAACATACAGTCAGGAGTCATCCAAACAAGGAAGCCAAGAAGCATACCCAACAAACATGGTTCATATGATAATGTATCTGTTTACTGCAATCTGTTCCTTCCCTTACACCATAACTACTCTGGGTTGTACGAACCAAGTATTTACAAACACATATACAGACAGATAGACACACACACACTCACACACACTCACACACACACACACACACACACACACACACACACACACACACACACACACACACACACACACACACACACACACACACACACACACGTGCAACCATCAGTTAAAGCCACTTGTATGACTGTACACCTCAGATACCAGCTTGAGAACAAGTGAGTGAATACATTCATAAATAATGGGCCCGAAATGTACCTTAGTTCATTACTGTCAATACCATACAGTGGAATGCAATGCAGACCCCCCCCCCCCTTTGGCCTTTCAACTTCTTATCTCAAAAGACACAAAAATGAGGAACAGATTTTAAATGTTTGTCTTACACACTTAAAAAGTTGTTAGAGTAAAAGGTTTTGCATTAGCAAGCATTTTTTGAAGGACACAAAGTCCGAAATTCATACCTCTCGTTAAATGCAGTCATTAAATAATTTGTCAGAAAGCCAACATTTTACAAGGTGTAGAATTCTCGACAAAAAGGCAAAATACCACTTTTTTATCTATTTGCTAGACGACTAAACTCATTGTACAAACTGTCCCATTTTCACAGATGATCCAGGAGCACTGTCTGAGTGACCTGCTCAGAGGCACACAGTAGGCAGATGGAGATGGAAGGATTCAAACCCTGTACTTTTGGCTACAGGAAGTAGTATATTAGTAGTCTACAGCCTTAAGTGCCAGACAACTCCAATTAACTTGAAATGCATTTTTGAACATCAAGTATGAGACCCTAATGACTAGCATTATTGACTGCTACCCTAAGTGATTTATCAGAAAATGAAGATGTTATAGAAAATTCTGGCAGTTATTGCAGTGGACTAAGGCTTTCAGCTCTTTATGAGCTGTTTCTTGTATTCAAGGGTACAAGGCTTGATTCTTCCTAGCTATATTTGCCTACTGTGCGACTTTGAGCATGTCACTTAACCAGATAGTGCTCCTGGGACTTAGAAGATAAAAAGTATGTATTTCCTGAGCAATAATTATACGATTGTAATGATTCCCCTTTGCTTACCTGAATTTTCTAAAATCTTGGTAGGGGAACTGGAGGCAATCATAGCAGACAGCTACTGTAATGCATGGACACAGTTTATCTGAAAGCAATCATTGTATGTTGCTGTATAACCTTCTGGAGGGTACAGGACTGAAACAGAACAACTAGATAGCTGTGTGGGGAAAACATGATTGCGCTTCATTCAGAGCATTCATCAGACAGCAAGGAAGTCTCTTCACCTTTCATAGCTGGCTAATCTTGGAAGATGAAGAAGTGAAAGTGAAAGCAGTAAAGCCACAGATGTCCTCCATGGAAATGACATACTCTTTTTTTTCTGCAGGAAGTCATCATCCAAGCTGGCAGAAGATCACTTCCACTGAAAATGGGAATCCAATAACTTGTTACAGAGGTCTTCCTCAGGAATGATAATTTCAGTCATCCTGTTCTGTACAGGCAGCCCTCAGACAAAAAATGTATGCAGTAAAACTTGAAGCAGGCTACATGACAGCCCACTGTAGAAGCCATAAACAATGTCTTTACAAGACCTAATCTGAGTGTACATTCTGAAGTGCCATTGTGATTTTCTGATGCTTTTCCAAGCAGGATGGAAAGGAACTGGGATTGGTTAGATGAACAGGTGATGGCTCCAAGCCTCAGTATGGCACAGCAGTAAATACCCCCCCCCCACACGACCCTCTGAATTGTCTTACCCCCCCCCCCACACGACCCTCTGAATTGTCTTATTAAGAATCACTATTCTGGCATTAATGCAAATGCTGCACAAACCATTTATTAATCCACATGGGAATGTAGCAGCAGTCACATTGCTCCAAATACCTTCCTTGTCTGTTCAAAATGGACCGTGCTTTAAATCTCCAACACTTGAGACTAGGCAGAGGTGAGTGTCAATGCAGCAGACATGCTTCAAGTTGATTTATCTGTGCAGGAGTTGATAGAAGACCAGTTCTTCTGTTTGTATGGTAGTGGATTTATTTTTTTTACAATCAGACCAGGCCCTCCAACCAGCATCAGGCCTTAGGCAGTTGGCTAGGTTACCCTGTGCTGGATCTGTATCTGGCAGGCTATAGTTTGGGCAGCTGTAAACTTTGTATCATTAATAAGTATACCACTAAAACCAATGAGTTAGCATCATTCCCTACTACCTCATGAATACAACATACATGTGTGGAATATAGCCATCCACTACCCATCAGCTGTTTCTATGGATGCAGTATAAATTAAGTAAATCATAGAAGTTTGCACTACTTCACTGCCTGCCTTGTTCTTAATTTATACCTCTGTTGGTTTTGGATGTTTTGGAAGTGATGAATAAACCTAAAGTGCAATAGATGTGATAGTATGTAGATTCCTCTGTACCCCACATGAAATCCTGAATAACCTACCTTAAAACTTTCAGTTCCAAAAATACAGAAAGTGAAAGCACTATGCATGATTCTCAATATATTTATAACTGCACAAAATTCTTATTTCTTTACTTACCTAGTGTAACAAAACAGATAACATAATAAAAGCACCAAACTTTCTTTGGCAAGGCACAGCTTGTTGTAGTACTACTCTGGGTCTTTCTCTGTGCAGGTTGTGCTAGATATAGTTCCCATTGGAGCTGCCCAGAGAGACATCATCACAAAGTGCACAGAGAGTTTCTACTGATCTCTAAATAAGGAGGAGCAGAAGTTGCACTCGAAGATCCTTGTAGACTGCAAGTTCCTACTCTTTACCCAAAACTCATGGTCATAGGTGAATATGGGAACACTGACAGATCCATAAACTATCATCGCTGTCATGTGATTCCGGTTTCAATTCCCCATTGTAGCCAAATAAAGCAACTGCATTACTGCCCCCACTGCGCCTGATTGCTGCACATCACTCAGTCTCTGTATTATACCCAT
The DNA here is from genome assembly GCF_019279795.1 of Protopterus annectens. Classification (NCBI taxonomy): domain Eukaryota; kingdom Metazoa; phylum Chordata; order Ceratodontiformes; family Protopteridae; genus Protopterus; species Protopterus annectens. Next base: position 93,670,704 of record NC_056747.1, read on the forward strand.
TTTATTTATTTATATATTTTACATTTGTTTACCGGGAAAGTGCATTTACAATAATATCCCACTTTCAGTGGAGGCCTGGGCTGAAAAGTTCCACAATGACTTAATACGGTTACAGTTAAATAAAATTATTACAAAATTGAATACTGAAGAATGACTTATTAATTAAGTAATAAGGGCAGCTTGATCCTATGGGTCTATAAAAATTAAACTTCAGGTCATAGTCTGAAAATATACACATATAGTTCAAATACTTGGATAGATATAACAAGCTGAAAACAAAAAACATTGACGATTGTTAAAGTATTCACAAGCTGCAGTTTATAGAGCTATACATACTGTGTGCATTCTTTGGAGCAGAGATGACTAGATAATCTAGCCTAGGAAAACATATATTTGTACTTTATCTAAGAGATAGGTTTTACTAATTCCTTTTTGAGAACATAGTCGGATTATGCTGGAGGTAGATGGAGGGAGAAACAAGTTCAGCCTGGAATAGTGGAAGAGCAGAGGCAAGTCTTATTTAGGTAGCCTTTTAGTAGTTGCTTGGAGTCAGAGAGGTTTGAGGTAGGGGTAGAATTCCAGTTTTTACCATCAGAATATGAGCAGAGACTTGGGTCAGAGGACTTGTGGGGTTTATACATATTGAGAAGATGTTGTTCATTAGACTGAAGTAGTCTATTAAGGTGATAGGAATGGAGAATAGTATTAAAAACAGGACAGTAATCAGCTTTGTGAATGTGGATGGTTAAGACTGGTGCACCATTTTTGTGAATGTGGGTGGAGATAAGCTATATGTAAGTGGTGAGCAGTTCAATGGAGCTCAAAGCCTTAAGGGCAATACAATGGTGACTGCAGTGTTGTTTGTTGGTGGCAAACTTTGCAACCTTATAATAGTATGCCTCCAACTTATGTGATTTAGGGAAAAATAAGAGTAACTTTGTTTTTTTAGGGTTGAATAGAAGCTGAGAATTATGGATCCATTTCTCAACTGAGGAAAAAGCTTCTTCCATGTTAAGCAGGAGAAGAGTCAAGTTATTGGATGTACATATAAATGTGGAATCAGCATATGATATAAGGAAGGCTGTATCTAGGGACTTATATAAGTAATCAATAAAGATATTGCAGAGAAGGGGACTAAGAACAGAGCTTTGAGGTACACCAGAGGAGATGTGCAGTTAGGGGGGAGAGTATTCTGCCATTTTACAGACTGCCACCTCTCAGATAAATAGCTGTTAAACCACAGTACGGAAGAAGAGGATTTTCCAAACTGAGAACGTTTATACATGACTTTAGGGTGAGAAATTGCATTGAAGGCTTTGTACAGAGCAAAGAAAAAAAGAGAAAACAAGTTTCTCTGAGTTCAGAACTTCTTCGACCAACACACGGACACCAACTCCAAGAACAGATGAATACTTTATTAAAAAGTTTAGCGCTTTCTTCCCCTGATAGGGACTTCCTCAGAACAACTTACAATGAGTTACCCAGCCCTTAAATACACATCACCCAATGAATTAATGGAAAAATCACATAATTGACTCAAATCAACTAAAACCATCATTACAAACATTAAATATTTTAAAACACATAAATTTGCACACCAGTACATAAATACAAATGTATTAATATATATATAAGAATTTCCTAATAAAAATCTTAAAAAGTTAAAAATCAATACATTTACACAAACCCTAACCCATTAAACGATTTAACTTCAGAATGCATGCTATATTAGTGGCTTCATTAATACCTGGATATTGAGTTGCACCCAGTCTTAATTGCCACTTCAACTCACAAATATCCAGGTGTAAATCCACAACTTTTAACTGTGGGTCATTTATCAACTGTTCAACTACCAAAAGCTTAAAACAATGGTCACCATGCTCTCTAATGTGTCTGTACAAGGCATTAGTAATTTTCCCTTTTCTAATGTCATTTACGTGTTCACTAATGCGATTTTTAAAATACTTACAGGTCTTATAAAAACAGGACACTTTTTGCACTTGGCCTTAAAGACAACATTGGAACTACAACAATTATAGTGGCCCTTAATAGTAATATTTTTGCCACGAAATTTAAACTTATCACTAGTTTCCAAAATGTAATTATACCAATTACACATCCCACACTTAAAATTTCCTTTGAGTCTATTAGTGCTTCCACTACAGGTGCCCTTGTTTAACTCAAAAAGGTTTTTGAAAGACCGATCCTTTCTAAATACTATTTTGGGAGGGGCCTTACCCACTCTCTGCTCAATACTCATGTCATAACCCAAGATATCCCAATTTTTAGTGATAACCTATGATACCCAGTGTGCATCCAGGTTAAAAGTTGTGATGAAACTTAAATCAAAATTCTTACAGACCTGAGTTCTATTCACATTAATGATTGTCCCATAACAGGCACCATGCAACCACCCAATATTGGCCTATAAACAACTTTCAAACACTTTCCCACAACTTCTTTGCTTATTTTGTTTAAAAATTCAATGGGATATCCCCTTTTTAACAAATGTATTGGTAATAAACCCAACTTCATCCAAAAAGTGGCAGTCAAGGCTCACCATTCTGGCTGCTCTCAACAGCTGCCCCCTTGACTATTGACATCCTTTGATGCATGGGATGCCAACTCCTGAATTCTAAATAAGAGTTTGAAAATGTGGGTTTTCTATAAATTTGTGAATGTAATATTCCTTTATTACTATCTCAAATCAAGTCACCGTTTAAGTATGATATTTTCTACTTAATATAATGATTCATGAGCTGTAATAATTCCACAGTATCATTAATATGTTAAAAATGTATTAAGCTGACCTTCAGTGCCTTTCCACAACAAGAACAGGTCATCCAAAAACCTAGTGTAATGCAGGATATTCAACCAATGTACACTGTTCATTAAGTACACCTGTTCCCAAAAGGACAGGATGAGATTTGCAAAAACGGGGCACACACTGCCCCCATAACAGCACCGGTTAACTGCTTAAAATACTGACTTTTGAAATAAAATATAATTATTCCCCAAAACAATGTCCATAAGAGCAGTAATTTTTTTATGGAATCTTGATCATATACACATGTTTTAAACAACTGCTTCTCCAACCACTGAATACCCTCATTATGGGGAATAACAGAAAACAGATTTACCACATCAATGGTTGCCATAAACACCCCAGGGGATACCTTAATTGATTCCAGTTTCTCCAAAAAGTGCCAAGAATCCTTTGTGATATACATGAATTTTAACAGGCCCTTTTGCATGCTATAAGCTAAAAATTTACTAAAGAAACATGTCTTTGACTTGCGACCATCCACTATAGGGTGAAATTTTAACCCTGATAAATCTTTATGAATTTTTGGTATTCCAAAAATATTTGGTACCATGGGGTGTTCATTTTTCAAGTATTCAGATTTGTCCAAACCGATCTGGCCTTGATATAACATATCTTCTAGTGCCAAGTCAATTTTTCAGTATGCTATATGAATCTCTTTTAGGGAACTTTCCTGATATGTTCCATCCATTAACAGTGAATTAATTTTATCTAAATATTCACTTTTATTCATTAACACAATCCCACTTCCTTTTTCAGGTTTCATGATATGCACAGTTTTATCATCAATAAATTCCCTTAAAACATCCTCTTCCATCAAAGTCAGATTACTACCATATTCTAAATGGAGATGTTTATAAACCTGCCTGATTTCCTTCTCACAAATTTTTTCATATAGGCATATAACTCTTTTTAGGGGAAGATTAAAGGCATTTGGTTTAGATGGCCTACCTACAACCACTTCACCTGTATTATTTTGCCCATTAAACCAAATTTTTAAATTTAACTTACGCATGAAGCATTTTAAATCAATTAAGGTATCCACCACATTCCCCTTTCTAGAGGGTACAGAGGTAAAACCTTTTGCCAAAAGGTTTGCGTAGTCAACTCCCACTACTTTGGTAGAATAGTTAAAAATCTTAAAGTCATTATTCACTATTGCTAATGACAGTGCATGCATCATTACTTTCATCCCTAAAATTTACATTTTCAGCAAACTGGGCCAACAAAAAATCAGGGTTGTTTCCCCCAAAATAAACTTCAGGGCTGTCATTTTCAATTTCACCAGTATTGTTTAACTTTTTTCCACCATCAACTAATGAATATATAAATGGCTCTAAATTGTTTGTCAAATGCAATCCATTTTCAGTGCAATTAACCTCCATAAATGTGGTTAAACTCTCATCAACACCTTCCAAAATAAGTTTACATGCATTGCTTTCCATAGTGGATGCATCATTATTCCTCATATCTACTTCATTACACATCTAAATCACCAACATTATTAAATCCAGTTAGAGAGTAAATTGATTCATTAGAAATGTCGAGTTGCCTCATTAGGAGGACAAACAAGTGCCCCTGTACCAGAACATAAGTCCATTATTTCAGAACCACAAATTTTACTTACATAAACATCATCTTCTATTCTAAAAATGATAGCGCTGAAGTTTATTTTGGGGGCGACAACCCTGAATTTTTGTTGGCCCAGTTTGCTGAAAATGTAAATTTTAGGGATGAAAGTAATGATGCATGCACTGTCATTAGCAATAGTGAAAATGACTTTAAGATTTGTAACTATTCCACCAAAGCAGTGGGAGTTGACCATGCAAACCTTTTGGCAAAAGGTTTTACCTTTGTACCCTCTAGAAAGGGGAATGTGGTTGATACCTTAATTGATTTAAAATGCTTCACGCGTAAGTTAAATTTAAAAATTTGGTTTAATGGGCAAAATAATACAGGTGAAGTGGTTGTACGTAGGCCATCTAATCCAAGTGCCTTTAATCCTCCCCTAAAAAGAGTTATACGCCTATATGAAAAAAAATTGTGAGAAGGAAATCAGGCAGGTTTATAAACATCCCCATTTAGAATATGGTAGCAATCTGACTTTGATGGAAGAGGATGTTTTAAGGGAATTTATTGATGATAAAACTGTGCTTATCATGAAACCTGATAAAGGAAGTGGGGTTGTGTTGATGAATAAAAGTGAATATTTAGATAAAATTAATTCACTGTTAATGGATGGAACACATCAGGAAAGTTCCCTAAATGAGATTCATATAGGGTACCGAAAGATTGACTTGGCACTAGAAGATAAGTTATATCAAGGCCAGATCAGTCTGGATGAATCTTAATACTTGTAAAATGAACACCCCATGGTACCAAATATTTTTGGAATACCAAAAATTCATAAAGATTTATCAGGGTTAAAATTTTACCCTATAGTGGATAGTCACAGTTCAAAGACATGCTTCATTAGTACATTTTAGATTATAGCATGCAGAAGGGCTTGTTAAAAATCACGTCCATCACAAAGGATTCTTGGCACTTTTTGGAGAAACTGGAAACATGAAAGGTATCCCCTGGGGTGTTTATGGTGACCACTGATGTGGTAAATCTGTTTTCCGTTATTCTCCATAATGAGGGTATTCAGTGGTTGAAGAAGCAGTTGTTTAAAACATGTATATATGATCAAGATTCCATAAACAAAAATACTGCTCTTATGGACATTGTTTTCGGGAATAATTATATTTATTTCGAAGGCCAGTATTTTAAGCAGTTAACCAGTTTTGCAATGGGGGCAGCATGTGCCCTCATTTTTGCAAATCTCATCATGTCATTTTGGGAACAGGAGTACTTAATGAACAGTGCACATTGGGTGAATGTCCTGCATTACACTAAGTTTTTGGATGATCTGTTCTTATTGTGGAAAGGCACTGAAGGTCAGCTTAATGAATGTTTAACTTATATTAATGATACTGTGGAATTTTTACAGTTCATGAACCATTATAGTAAGTAGAAAATATCATACTTAGACATTGACTTGATTTGGAATAGTAATGAAGGAATATTACGTTCAAAAATTTATAGAAAACACACATTTTCAAACTCTTATTAAGAATTCAGTAGTTGGCATCCCACGAATCAAAAGAAGTCAATAGTCAAGGGGCAGCTGGTGAGAGCAGCCAGAATGGTGAGTGTTGATTGTGGCTTTTTGGATGAAGTTGGGTTTATTACCAATATGTTTGTTAAAAGGGGATACCCCATTGAATTTTTGAACAAAATAAGCAAAGAAGTTGTGGGAAAGCATTTGAAAGTTGTTTCTAAGCCAATATTGGGTGGTTGGATGGTGCCTGTTATGGGACAAGGCATTAATGTGAATAGAACGCAGGTCTGTAAGAATTTTGATTTAAGTTTCATGCTAACTTTTAACCTGGATGCACACTGGGTATCATAGGTTATCACTAAAAATTGGGATATCTTGGGTTATGACATGAGTATTGAGCAGAGAGCGGGTAAGGCCCCTCCCAAAATAGTATTTAGAAAGGATCGGTCTTTCAAAAACCTTTTTGAGTTAAACAAGGGCATCTGTAGTGGAAACACTAATAGACCCAAAGGGAATTTTAAGTGTGGAATGTGTAATTGGTGTAATTACATTTTGGAAACTAGTGATAAATTTAAATTTAATGGCAAAAATATTACCATTAAGGGCCACTATAATTGTTGTAGTTCCAATGTTGTCTATATGGCCAAGTGCCAAAAGTGTCCTGTTTTTCATGTGGGGAAGACCTGTATGTATTTTAAAAATCGCATTAGTGAACACAAACTACATTAGAAAAGTAAAAATTACTAATGCCTTGTATAGACACATTAGGGAACACGGTGGCCGTTGTTTTAAGTTTTTGGTAGCTGAACAGTTGATAAAGGATCCCCCAGGGAAAAGTTGTGGATTTGCACCTGGATATTTGTGAGCTGAAGTGGGAATTAAGATTGGATGCTACTCAGTATCCCAGTATTAATGAAGCCACTAATATAGCATGCATTCTGAAGTTAAAACGTTTAATGGGTCAGGGTTTGTGTAAATGTACTGATTTTTAACTTTTTAAGATTTTTATTAGGAAATTCTTATATATATTAATACATTTGTATTTATGTACTGGTGTGCAAATGTATATGTTTTAAAGTATTTAATGCTTGTAATGATGGTTTTAGTTGATTTGAGTCAATTATGTGATTATTCTATTAATTCATTGGGTAATGTGTATTTAAGGGCTGGGTAACTCATTAAAGTTGTTCTGAGGAAGTCTCTATCAGAGGAAGAAAATGCTAAACTTTTTAATAAAGTATTCATCTGTTTTTGGAGTTGGTGTCCGTGTGTTGGTCAAAGAAGTTCTGAAGTTTCCCTGAGTCACAGTAGTTATACTGTATGTCGGGGGGAAACCATGTTGGGTGGATGTTAAGAGCAATTCTTGTAGAAGATAGTGGAGAAGATGTTATGAATACATCTTGCAAGAATTTTTGAGAGAGCTGATAATACTAAAGTAGGACAAAGTTAGAGACATCAGCCAAGATGCTGACTTTATGAACAGGGATAATACTGGATTTTTTCCCATAGTGAGGATACACAGGATTCAGATATTGATATGCTGATAAGGACAGAGACAGGGTATGCTATGTCATTGACAGCTATCATTAGTTGTGCAGGTGGAAGGTTGTCAGCTACACTGGAACAAGGTTTGTGTTTAAGCAGTTTTTTATCGTGGATGTAGAGACAGGTCCTAAGTGGAAGTTGCTAGCGATGGATATAGAGGGTAAACTAGGTTAAAGTTAGGATGAACATTGTCCCAAGACAATTGAAACCTACTTGTATATAATAGCGGGTTGGCCCCAACATGAAAAGAGCAATCTATTTTTTTTTTTCCAAAAAGAAAGCTATCTTAGTTTAATATTTTACCTTCAATTAATTATTTTCTTACGAAGCTGTACATTTACTGCCTATGATGGCTTACGGGTTTAGAGTTGTTTGCACTGTTTGTTATGCAATCCATAGTCTAATGCCTTGCATACCGTTGAATGTACAGGGATATATATTTCTAAGTTTTTCAGATATAACAGCTTATGTATAGCTAAAAATCTAAATTAAGGCCTCATGCATTAGTTTATATTTCTTTAACTCTGGAAGTTACTTAGACATATTATTTTAATGTTTATTTCTTTAACATTTGAAAGAACTGTTTAATGTAAGATACCTCACTCTTTATGCGCATATGTATGTGTGTGTGTATGAATGCAATTCATAATGCTGAAAACTCAAAATATTTAAAAGTCAAAATACTCAGTGACTTTTAATGCAGGAAGGCAAGGGGCAATTCCCCCCCTACAAACCTTGATATTTATATATACCAACACCGGGATCACACAGCAGTGGGGTAAAGGCAAATTCCATTTTTTAATATTTTACGTTTTCAATATTTTGAATTTCAGTATTATGAATGACTCATATTTGTTTATTTTTTATGGGCTCCTTCCCAAAGATCAAGAGAGCATTTAGTCGACTGCTGTTTATGATTGACTAAGAAGCTGGTCCACTGGTGTCTGAGATCGCACAATTCATTCTGTTGATGAATTTTTCCTTACACCATGTTTATGCAGTGTCAGAGTTAGTAAATATAATTTGGGGGTGTAACCCCCCATGAGAGATGCATGGTGCTTGCACCAAGCAAGGAAAAATGATGGTTTATTTTTTTGTTTTGTCTTTGGTTTTTGCATGCACAGAAGCTGTTTCTTGGTGCATGCATACTTGCTTGCCAATGTCTACATTTTTGAAGTACAAATGTCAGTGTTTGGCATGATGACATTGGGTGTGTTCAGTGTTTTCTATTACAGCCGTATATGTATGCATGCATGGATTTACTTTGTAATTTCAAATTCTCATAATGCTGAACTACACAAAATCAAGACCATAATGCTGAAAGTTCAGAATCTCGAACGTTGAAATAATGAAATGCCAGTAAGCTATAAATAAGATATATGCCTATAAGACACTCTACATTAAAAAAAATAAAAAAAGGTTACTGTTTTAGGTGCAAACTAAGCTAAGGATGGGTGAGAAGTTCACTACAGAAATATCCCAAAAAAGTAAACAATGTTTACTAATACAACTTTAACTGTACAATCAACAAGGAAAACTAAATTAAAAATTACAACTGCTGTAAGAAGAACTTTACCTCTACTTAACAAGTACAAAATGCTAAAATCTTTACCTAAACACCACAAAGCAGACCCTGTGGAAGCTAAACATACTTTTATATAACAAGATAATAACAAACCAACTGACATTATATAACTGGTTTTTACTATGCTTTTGCAAGTGGGGGGGGGCAAGCCCCCTTGCACCCCCATGTATTGGTCTCCACCACCCACATCCCCCATAAACTAAATATACCAACTCCAAGATCGCACTAACTTGATGAAAAGGTACTTTTGTTTTACAGATGTAACAACAGCTTCCAAAAATTCAATATTTTTCAAGTTTCGGCATTTTCAGATCCAGGATTATGGAGTTTCAGTGTAATACATTTTCGGCATTATGGTCTCGATTTTGTATAATTTGGCATTATGAGAATTCGAAATTAAAAAGTAGATCTCCATGCATATGTGTGTGTGTGTGTGTGTGTGTGTGTGTGTGTGTGTGTGTGTGTGTGTGTGTGTGTGTGTGTGTGTGTATGTATATATATATATATATATATATATATATATATATATATATATATATATATCTATATCTATATATATATATATATATATATATATATGTGTGTGTGTGTGTGTGTGTGTGGGTCCCCTTCACATGGTCGACTTTTCAGAAAGTCAACTTTCATATGGCTGAGACCATATGATCGACTTTCGAAAAGCCGACCATGGGGAACCCCTATCACCGTACAGTGCGGAATGGGAAAATTTCCTTTTTCCACACTGTAGTGAGATCTCGGAGTTGGTATATTCAAGTTACAAGGAGTGTGGGGGAGTGGAGCCCCCCCCATGGGGGGGTGCAGGGGGGCTTGCTCCCCTGCTTACAGTTGAAAGGTAAGTGTTTGCTGTGTGGTTTCTGTTTATTTTAAATGGTCGGCTTTTCGAAAGTTGATCATATGGTCTCAGCCATATGAAAATTGACTTTCTGAAAAATCGACCATATAAAGTAGACCCATATATATAAATTTCAGTATCTTGAGACCATAAAGTGGAATTTTTAAAATCCTGAAACTCCATAAGCGTGAATCCGGAAATGTCAAATTTGCAGTAATCGTGTTCCAGCATTTGACACTGGATGTAGTGCGTGCATCATGTATCGTGTAGTGTGTGAATTTAGCTGGTATGTAAGGTAAGTGGGTATTTTGTTGGGTTTTAGGTATGTGTTTGAGTGTATGTGAGTGTGTTTGGAAATTTTATGTGTTGGTTAGGGTAGGCAGGTAAAAGTATGAGTGTAGAAAGTGGTGGTGTTCGTATATTTGTGATGTGTGTGTGTGAGGGTACTGTACTGAGTGTGTAGTGGTGAGTTGCTGTCTTTTTCTGTTTGGTGAGATCTCGGAGTTAGTATATATAAGTAGGGGTGGGTCGGGGTGCATGGGCACTTGTCCCACTGCTTATATGTAGTGTAGGTTTGTTGGTTTGTGTTTTTGTGTTTGTGTGTGTTTTGTTTGTTGGTTTGTTGTAGTGTGGGTTGGATGATGTATGCTTTGTGTGGTGTATGGTGTGTTCATGTTCGTGATTTTGTGTTTCACGGTTTTGGGGTTTTGGGATTTGGAATGTTCAACTTTATGGTCTCGGGATACTGGAATTCAAGATTATAAAGTGGAACTATAGATATATATGTGTGTGTGTGTATATATATATATATATATATATATATATATATAGTTACAGATCATAACAGCAAATGTTTTTTGTGCTAGTTAATAAGAGCAAATGTTCGGAAAAGTAACATCTCAATTTCTGTAAGTTTCAGCCTCCTGGCTACTTTCTGTGTGAGATTACATTGTAGTGGGACTGGGAATTTGCCCTTACCCCACTGTTGTGTGATCTCAGAGTTGGTAAATATAATTAGCAGGAGGTGTGTGGGTGCATGTACACCTTTCACCTGCAAAAAATATTAAGTTATTTTTTTTTTTTGTAGTTTTCAGCCACGGTGGTGCAGCGGTTAGCATTGCCACCTTACAGCAAGAGGTTCTCCGGTTCGATCCTCGGCTGGGGTGATTTCCGTGTGGAGTCTGCATGCCCTCCCTGTGGTCACGTGGGTTTCCCCCGGGTGCTCCGGTTTCCTCCCACATGCTGTAGGTGGATTGGACACACTAGATTGGCCATAGGCGTAAGTGTGTGCATGTGTGTGCCTTCTGTGGAAGGTTGGGTGCCGGGCTGGCAACTCAACACCGTAAAACTCCACTGCCAATCATGAGCGGACAGTGATCCACTGTGGTGACCCCTAACCTGAAAAGCCGAAAGAAGGAGAAAAGTTTTCAGTCATTTTAGATTTGATTTAAAATGCCTACTTTTTGTTGGGTGTTTAAAGTGTTCATATTTCATGATATAATGACATGTGTATGTGTGTGTATACACACATTTATGCACACACATAAATAGCCAAATACTATAATAACTACAAAATGGGTACCATAATTATTTCAGTAACACACACACACACACACACACACACACACACACACACACACACACACACACACACACACAAAATGGGATAACTGACAAGTTAAAAGAAATAAATGTATTTACATGATTCAATGAGTAAAACCCTGTTTATCCAACAGGCCACAAAGTTAAGATGCAGGGCTACCTGTCTGTCTCGACAGGGGTTGCCAATAGTGTCTCACTAGGCTCTGACTTGAGGCTATGTGTTTTTGATATATACCTCTTAGACATGCAAGTAGGAAATGAGCTTCGAATAGCCGAATACTATATTAACTACAAAACGGGTACCATAATTACTTCAGTAAAGATGGCAAAGGTCTCCGAGATGGTCTACAAAAACGTGATGCAGTAGTAGTACAACTTTTATTTTAAAACTAAAACATAAAGTAAAAGGTGCATTAGACTGCTCCTTCTCGGGTTACAACACTCTCTGTCAAGTACAGCAGTTTAGAAAGGTATCAACAGCCAAACAAAATAGAAGTAGGGATCACCTAGAAAAATTATACTTGGTTTCAAAAACATCCTGTAAACACCAAAACTTTTATACAAAACATAAGCAAGAGCAGTGAATTGTACATAAACAATAGGAATAATAAAACAAACCTAATAATGTGCATATATAAAGAATGTCACATCACTACATTTTTTGAAGCATAGAATTCACTTACTGTATAAAAACGCATCAAATATCAAAATACATATTGTTATGAGATAAACTGTATACTGCAATATATATTATTGTAAAACAATACCTAAAAATATCTACTAAATAGACAGAGACATCTTAAATACTTGTAAATACACACATATCTGCGAATGATTTTGACTAATATGTATCTACTAGTATCAGAACAGCACACTCTGTAGACCATCTAATTCTAAGGAATATGTCTGGTGACCCAGGGAGATCGCTGTACCACTTTAATCCTCACTGATATAATGCATTTTTCAGTAACATACTGCATTTTGTAGCCTTAAGCATGTCACCTGCAACAATATGAAAAGGTACACTTGTTTAGTAAAACAGTTCTAGAGTTGGAAAACTTGAACTATTCAGAAAAGCTTCTGGAGCTGTCAGTATCATACCTGCCAACCTCTTGGATGAAGAAATCTAGACAAAGCCATGAATAATGGGAGGTGGGGGCAATGGCTCAAAAATAGGGACACTTTTTAAATACTGCTCCTACAAACTTAGAAAGTTGATAGACTAACAGGTTTTGTATCAACATGAATTTTCTGAAGGGTATAAAGTGTGAAACTCAAATATCTGTCATTATTTTCTGATTTCAACCCTCCATGTTTTCCCAGTGATTTGCCACAAAAGCATAATTTTATGAGAAAAAGAACAAAGAATATGAGGCAAAAATGTGGACACACTGCAAAAATCTGTACAGTTGAGAGGTATGTGCACTGTTTCTTAAAGGTTATACATTAATATGTTGAAAATAACTTTTTTGAATCAGGATCATGAAACCTTTCCTACTCTGTCAAGTGTTTTCTGCCCTTACCCAAGTTTGTGTGACCTTGGAATTGATTATATATGGAGAGAAGGGTATGGGAGGAGAAGTATTCATTATACCTGGGACACTCCGAAGCATCAGATTCTATACAAACTTTGTTGACATTCTGACTCTTGTTATAGGTTACTTAGAGTGACTTCTACAGTCTAGCTTATACTCTCATTATACACATTATAAATGACTTACTGATGACCTCTGCCCTGTCTTTTATGCAACATTTGATTCAGTGCTGTTTGAAAGTACATACCTGAAATGGCTTGTTGTGGGACTGTAGGGTGTGCCTTTTACTTGTACGGACATTTTTACAAGCATTTACAGTGGACAAGAGCCTTCCATTATGACTCACCCAGTTATAACTTTTTTGCACCCAAATAGCCTAATACAAGTGGTCCGGAAAACATAATAATAATAATAATAATAATACTAATAATGGTTTTCTCCCCTGTTCAAGACCCCACACCTCCTAAAATTATTATATACCAGCGAAATGGTTACATATAAGGAGGAGGAAGACATCTACAAAAATAAACTTCAAAACCGTGATGGCAGTGAATTCCTATAGAAAATGGCAACCAGAGAGCGTTTGACTTTGCAGTTTTGCTTGGTGAGTTTAGAGAGCGTTTGACTTTGCAGTTTTGCTTGGTGAGTTTAGAGAGCGTTTGACTTTGCAGTTTTGCTTGGTGAGTTTAGAGAGCGTTTGACTTTGCAGTTTTGCTTGGTGCGTTTACTCCATTGCAGTCTGCACTTGCATCCAGGTAAGAATCATGTGCAGCTACTCTATGGTTAATTCCTTAAACATTGATTACTCTATGCTACTTGATAGTTAGATCACACAAATCTTTATCAAGCAAAAGTAAATTTATAAATCTCAGCTTTTTTTACCCCTGTTGCTATCCAGATTGATGCCACACAATTGCTTTCACAGATTTATGCAGTTCTTTATAGCTTTAAAACTCCTACCTAAAGAAAAGATTTAAATTACTAAACTTCAACCTTTGTTTCCAAATTGCTCCTACAAATGACAAGTGTTAAAATTACAGTCAGATAAAAAAAAGAATAAATGCCCTGTGCACGTTGTACTGAATACAATCAGCACAAAGGTCATTACAGCTTGGAGAATGGTGAATTTCCCCTGTAGCAACCGCATTTCAAAATCTGCAATTTTATTCTCTCAGTCATTTTACCTGACTGTCATCATACTGTGTATAATGCCACTAATTTTCAGGTAGAGTGGAACAGAATTACAACTGCTACAGAGTGGTGAATAGATAGACGGAATACATAACATACGTCCTTATAACTATTAATCATTAGCTTCTTTTTACAATGTCCAAAAATGCTATTTATACCAGTCAGTACCAGGAAAGTATACAATTTTTATCTCTATAGTAGGATGCAGAATTTGTTTCCACAGTGGGAGACATAATATACTCTTTTTTTAAAACTGTACACTGTGAATTCCTGTTAACTTGAGCAATGTCCTTTACTCAGCTCACCACTTACCTACAGGCCCCACACACTATTCATGTCTACTCTCAGTGTGAAATGAGAGGATAAGCATCTGTATTGTTAGCATCACTTATTATGATTCTTTATGCAAAAAACAAACAAAAAAAACATAAATATGTGATACATATGCTCCTTATTTTTTTGCACATTTGTGCAATATACAGACCATTTTATTCCTTTGTCAGTAACAGATGTTAACCTCATTCATAGCTTTAACACTTGAAGAGATCCAGATGTCATTGTCTATTTAAGATAAAACATGAATCTCTGTCTTGTTTTATTCTGAATTAGGAAACAGATACTCATCACTGCTGTACATACCTTAAGATTGTGAGAATCTGTGATAGTTTCACAGGCATTTATGAGTTTAAGTTCTAATCGAAATTGATGCGTTTGAAATGCTTTATTTTTATATCATCTGAATGCCTGACTGAATCAACTATAACATAAAGAAATGGTCTTATCCCTAATGTGCAACATATAATTGGTTGTATTTACAGTAAAGCAACCCATTTAAAGCAATATTCAGTTTAACAAACAAATATATATTAAATACTAATGGGTACTGTATTAGCAAAAAGAAGTACTTTATTTATTCATTTATTTATTTTTTTACTAATCTGGTTCCTAAGCTCTGAGACAATGCTAAGTCTGTTATACGTATTAGACAGGGCTGTTTGGGGAAGCTACAGTGCCCCCCCAAAATCAGACATTCACACACACAGACGCACATGCGCACACACACTCACTCACTCACTACAAAGTACATTTTTAGCTGTCTTCTTAGGTGTTTTTCCTTTGGAAACACTAAAGTCAGACTTTGACTGCTCATTAGGTTATGCTACCTAGTTATGCTACCCTAGAATCCTTTAGCATGTTTAGAGCAAAAAATGCTTTGATACAGGTATTGCTAGAAGTTTTACAACAATGTTTTAAAATAAAGCCCATGTAATAGGTCTTGAAGAGCCATAACACAGAGATAACAGGGAAAAAACATACTGCAGTAATCATTCAAGCTCACTGAGTGCTACCGGCATGAAGGATTGTCCGAAGCTCCTTGAACAAAACAGGCTAGATAAGCATCTGGTTCCATCTTGTAGAATGTCTACATGTCCATTATAACCATCTGATACTCCTGTTATACCACATACATGTCCATTATAACCATCTGATACTCCTGTTATACCACATACATGTCCATTATAACCATCTGATACTCCTGTTATACCACACACATGTCCATTATAACCATCTGATACTCCTGTTATACCACACACATGTCCATTATAACCATCTGATACTCCTGTTATACCACATACATGTCCATTATAACCATACTCCTGTTATACCACATACATGTCCATTATAACCATCTGATACTCCTGTTATACCACATACATGTCCATTATAACCATCTGATACTCCTGTTATACCACATACATGTCCATTATAACCATCTGATACTCCTGTTATACCACATACATGTCCATTATAACCATCTGATACTCCTGTTATACCACATACATGTCCATTATAACCATCTGATACTCCTGTTATACCACATACATGTCCATTATAACCATCTGATACTCCTGTTATACCACATACATGTCCATTATAACCATCTGATACTCCTGTTATACCACATACATGTCCATTATAACCATCTGATACTCCTGTTATACCACATACATGTCCATTATAACCATCTGATACTCCTGTTATACCACATACATGTCCATTATAACCATCTGATACTCCTGTTATACCACATACATGTCCATTATAATCATCTGATACTCCTGTTATACCACATACATGTCCATTATAACCATCTGATACTCCTGTTATACCACATACATGTCCATTATAACCATCTGATACTAATGTTATACCACATACATGTCCATTATAACCATCTGATACTCCTGTTATACCACATACATGTCCATTATAACCATCTGATACTCCTGTTATACCACATACATGTCCATTATAACCATCTGATACTCCTGTTATACCCCATACATGTCCATTATAACCATCTGATACTCCTGTTATACCACATACATGTCCATTATAACCATCTGATACTCCTGTTATACCACATACATGTCCATTATAACCATCTGATACTCCTGTTATACCACATACAAGTGCATTATAACCATCTGATACTCCTGTTATACCACATACATGTCCATTATAACCATCTGATACTCCGGTTATACCACATACATGTCCATTATAACCATCTGATACTCCGGTTATACCACATACATGTCCATTATAACCATCTGATACTCCTGTTATACCACATACATGTCCATTATAACCATCTGATACTCCTGTTATACCACATACATGTCCATTATAACCATCTGATACTCCTGTTATACCACATACATGTCCATTATAACCATCTGATACTCCTGTTATACCACATACATGTCCATTATAACCATCTGATACTCCTGTTATACCACATACATGTCCATTATAACCATCTGATACTCCTGTTATACCACATACATGTCCATTATAACCATCTGATACTCCTGTTATACCACATACATGTCCATTATAACCATCTGATACTCCTGTTATACCACATACATGTCCATTATAACCATCTGATACTCCTGTTATACCACATACATGTCCATTATAACCATCTGATACATGTCCATTATAACCATCTGATACTTCTGTTATACCACATACATGTCCATTATAACCATCTGATACTCCTGTTATACCACATACATGTCCATTATAACCATCTGATACTCCTGTTATACCACATACATGTCCATTATAACCATCTGATACTCCTGTTATACCACATACATGTCCATTATAATCATCTGATACTCCTGTTATACCACATACATGTCCATTATAACCATCTGATACTCCTGTTATACCACATACATGTCCATTATAACCATCTGATACTCCTGTTATACCACATACATGTCCATTATAACCATCTGATACTCCTGTTATACCACATACATGTCCATTATAACCATCTGATACTCCTGTTATACCACACACATGTCCATTATAACCATCTGATACTCCTGTTATACCACATACATGTGTCCATTATAACCATCTGATACTCCTGTTATACCACATACATGTCCATTATAACCATCTGATACTCCTGTTATACCACACTTTTTCTTCCTTCATTCCATGCATCCTTTCTTTAAACCTCTTGTAAGGAAGATAATGGTGGTAGCAAGTCCTGGATATGACCCTCGGCATCATCCCATTTGGTCTTTCTTGGCACACCACTAACAGGAAACATCCTCACCAAGTGCCCAAATCACCTTAACTGATTGTCTTACCCCACAGGATCAGCAGCTCATCTTTAAGATTCTTGAGCAAGTCACTGTCATCAAGGGTAAGCCCAGTAATGCTGCAAAGCCAGCTCATTTCTATTGGTGAAATCTGTTATTTCCTCCTTTCAGCCACTAAGCAAGGCTCATGACCACAGGTGAGCATGTGAAATTAGTTCACTAAAGACAGCTGTACCCTGTGACATGGCTTAAACTCCTGGACCACACTCCATTACAAAGCCTTTATTACCTTTCTTTATATAACATATGAGGAACTGTGAGAGTTTTTTTGTATATGTTAAAAAATGACAAATTAACTAACATCATTATCATCAGCAACAACCCTGTTTTTCCCTTTTTCTACATTGGTCAGTGTGTATCATGTCAACTGCTGCCACTTCTCTCATTTCACTGGCACAACCTACCATCATCAACAGTCATGCCTGACTGTCGCAGGTCTTATCGCACACAATCCATCCATCTCTTTGCTGACTGCTCTCATTTCCTCTTCTCTTTTTCCTGTCAGTCCCAAAATGTCTTTACCGGATTTTCTTCTGCTTTTCTGCACAGAAAAGCTCTAGGAGCTGTCAACCATCATAATCTGCTCTCTTTGACCTTCTCTGCAACTGGAGCTACTTTAGCTCCTGCTCTGATGACCTCACTTCTTCATCTGTTCCACAATGTGTATCGTATCTCCCATCTTGGGTACTTCATTTCCATCACCTCTGTCTTCCTCAACTGCTGTGCCTTTACTGCTCAGCTTTCTGTACCATATAGTAGTACTGGTTGTACCACTGTTTTGTACATCTTACTTTTCAGCTTCTTTGGCATTCTTCTGCCATACACTGCACCTGACACTCTGTGCCAGTTTCAAATTTCAATGAAACTTTTATTGTCATTTAGGAAACAGCAGTACTACCTAAACAAAATTTTGAGTGTCAGCTCCTTTACAAGAGAAAACAAACACAAAAAGACAGAAAAAGTTAGCCACAGCCCCTCTGATTCTAGCTTTGACCTTCTCATTTAAACTTCCCTTTAACTCATTTAAATTTCCCTTTGCCTCATCCAGCCTTCTCAGATACTTAGCTGTTTATCTGGTTCACTATTTTCCCTTCTATGTCAATTCTCAGATTCTCCTGATTTTCCCCTTTTGCTGCCATTACAGCTGTCTTATCTGTACTAAGTTTTATCCCATGTGCCCTCAGTTTTGCATTCAATTCTCCTATTCTTTGCTGAAGTTCTTTTTCAGAGTCTGCCTGTAATGCCACATTGTCTGACTACAACAACTTTTCTGATCTGTCTCCTCTGACCAGTTTGCTAATGTAGTCCATTACCAGTATGAACAGCAGTGGGCACAGCGCTGAAACCTGATGCACACTCACTCCCACTGGGAACCCATTTGTGAGATCAAACTCTGTTCATACTTGAGTCATTGGTACTTGTCATTGGTACTTGTACTTAGCCTGCTCTAATTCTACCAGTGTTTCTGGAATTCAAACCACTGCAGGACTGCCCAAACCAGCTTTCTTAAGACTTTGTCACATGCTTTCTCTAAGTCTAGGAATGTGCAGCTGAACTCTATCCATACCTCTAGCTTCTTATCAATTAGCTGTCTCACTAGAAACGTTGGGCAGGTTGTGCTGTATCCTGATCTGAATCTGAACTGCTCATCTCCCATCTCTGTACTGCCCACAGTTCTGGTTCTCCCCTTTGTTCTTGAACACTGGCACTAGTATGATTATTCTCTAGACATCTGGGCTACGTCTTTCTCTCCACACTGCTACGAATACTTCAGGAGCCATTTCTCCCTTATCTCACCCAACAGCTTGACTATATCTGCTGTGACCTCGTCTGAACATGTTGCATTCCCTGACTCCCTTTTCCTTAGTACTTTACTTAGTTACTTCTTATAGGATGGGCTCTTTCTCCTCTTCTTTCATCATAGGCCGCATTCGGTGTAGTGGAGCTTCTGTGGGGTTTTCTTTATTCAGAATTTGCTGAAAGAATTCCTCCTATCTGCCTTTGATGTGCTGTGGACTGAGGGGCAGGTTGTTGATAGAATCTATTATGAAGGCTGTCTAACTATCTTCTAGATCTTTCTCTCTTTGCCTTGCAACATGATATAGTTTCTTTATAACACCTACTGAGTCACTTTTCCAGAAGCTGGTAAAGTGCCTCTGGTGCCTTGTTCTGTACTATTGCAACTTTTCTCTTAGCCTCTTTCTTAGCCAACCAGTTTTCCTTCCTAGCCTGGTCCATCTTTTCTACCTGACATTTTTCCTGCACTCTTCCTTTCTTTTGCTGACTTCTTTGACTTTTGCAATCCACCACCAGTTTTCCTTGTGTACCTTATTGCCATACCTGTCTGGGCCACATATCTGTTCTGTAGTCCTCACACATGCAGTTTTTTGGCACTGCCAGTCTTCTTCTTCAACTGCACACATTTCCACTTATTCCTGAGGAGCAACAGCCCTGAGTAATTCCCTGAACTGTTATACTTTTTCTGCAGTCCAGTTTCAGGTCTTCAGCCTTCTCTGACCACTGCTTTCAGCTAATTGTGGCCGCCAGTGGTTTATGCAGTGGGCCAGCTGTTACACTGCGACTGACTTTGCAATCACTGCTTCTACCTCATTTCCCTTTCCTTCATAGGAGGAAGTCACCTGAGTTGCATGTTGGCCACTCTTATATGTTATCTTGTGACCATCTTCATTGCTAAACTGTGTGTTGGCCATCACCAAGCCATTTGCCAGACAGAAGTCCAGAATGGCCTGACCTTCTTTATTCTTCTTGCCCCTCTTAAGTGCACCCAAGTGGTCCTCATATCCTGTTTTTTTTTCTGATATCTGCATTCAGGTCAACCAGTATCACCACCATTTCATGTTGTCCTGCTTTATCTAGTAGGTCCTCCAACTGCTGTCTGAATGTACTCTTTTCCTCACTATCACAACTTTACTGCGGGGATTAGGGTGAGCTTATGAGTAGTGCCCTTTTCTTACACCCTGGTCTGATTGCCATGAGTCTATCATAAATTCTGATGAGATCCCTCACTGACTTCTGAAGCCCGTCTCTCTCACACACCACAATTCCTTCTAGGTAGTAGACTCTGGTCCCAAGCCAAGTGGCTTTGCTGTATTGCCCTTCTAGCTTGTCTCCATGATGAAGAGGATGTCCAGCCTCCTCCTTAACATCATGTCACCCACTTCCAAGCTGCTTCCTGTCAATGAATCTTCATTGAGTGTAGCATTTCATAGGTCATCTTTGGCAGGCTGATTGGTTTTACGTTCAGCTTTTACTCAACAGTGCCAGTCCAGGCAACCCAAGCTGGGTAAGCAGACACCAGCCAGCCAGTAGCTTATTGACCCAGGGATGCCAGACTTTATGGCAGCACACACTGGCCAACAGGGACACATATACCCCTTCTACCGTTAGCTTGGGTCCTTGACATCGGATGGAGTATGCCAGGTCCTCAACTTACTTATCATCAGCAAATACCTATGAACATTGTTGGCAACATTAGTCAACATGACCTAGACCCAATTTTTTTTACACATTAAACTTATCCAGTCAAAACATGGCTAAACTGTAAATTAAGACAAAAGCTTGTTTGGGATTAGGACCACACCTGGGTCTAAAATATGTATCTGTGATAGTGATCCTTTAAAAGTTAAGTCATAAGTAAATTATTTCTACAGGTTTATGTCAGATATCTTCTTGTACATGCAGATAAACATGAGCATGCACCATACTAAGCCTAGAGTTACAGAAAAGCAATGTAAGCATTTGCATTGGGGCTTTCTACTTGTTGGATCTCCCCTGCTGCTTTATGCCTGATGTTCAGTATGAGGACAGCTGGCTTCCTTACTCTGATAGCATGACAATGCTGCCCACATATCTTTAACACTGCAGACGGTTGTCAAAGAAGCTGTGTTTTCTGAATGGTCATGGGGTGGGGTTTCGGGGATGGCACCCATGGACTAGGGACTAACTGGTAAGGCACAAAGTTACTGTAGATCATAGGGGCCCACATAATTATAAAAATGTCTCTTATATTATTAAGTGCCATGACCTCTGTTCATTTACATTTAGTGCATTTCATATATCTTCATTACCTCTTCCACCAAAGTGACATCCCAACGCCACGTGCAAAATGGGAAAAGGGGTTGAGGATGTATGGCTGGATCTCTCTACTGTTGTTTATATACCAACAGAACTGTTGTATTTCCTAGTGACTATAATCTGGTTTATGTTTAAAAAGGCTTCTCAGAACAGTTTGCACATGTGCGTATATACACACACACACACACACACACACACACACACACACACACATATCATCATACATTGTTGCAGTCAGTTTGCTACATCCATGTTACAGCAAGCACATGTAGCTTGCATTTTGGGTTTGCCTTTGTACAGAAGATCTGTTGTGAAATATTTTAGGAATTGCATAGAAAGAACACTTTGTGTACGTAAGTCTGTGATTTGTTAGTTGTTAAATAACTATGAAGTCACAGCATCACAATTAGAAAACCAAATGTGTGATCACCTTAGGTTGAAATTGCAGTATCCTCACCACTGGCTAAAAAAATAATAGCACACTAATTTCTGTGATTTATCTGAAGCTGACACCACTGTTTCTCATTTGTCTGAATAGCTGCAGGCATGTGGCAATTCAACAATAATCGGCAGAAACTATTTAAAAAATGCACTTCTACTATGTGGGCCTGAAAGATGCTGCTTTTACAGGCATTATACTGCGAAAGACAGGCCAAAATAAATATTGTCACACTAAGAAATGAACAAAAGACACAAGGATCTAATTGTGGGAACAGTATAACGGCAGTGAAAGTATTGATTCAGGAAGAAGGTTTAATATAGTCTTTATAAACACATTTTTATTCTACGAGTTAATGCCTTGTGGCTAAGATGTAGATATAGACTGCAAAAGAGGGAGACCTAGTGTTTCTGCATATTACTTCATGAGCGGACAGATGATCTGCTGTGGCGACCCCTAACCGGGAAAAAGCCGAAAGAAGAAGAAGATTACAATGAATGTTATATATCTAGCCTTACTCCAAAGTTATACTTCACAGCATTCTGTTATATTTTGGTAAAACGTGTCAGTCTCTTATTACTCATAGTATTATTTCTGGAAAAACATAGGAAGGAAGAAATCAAAGTTATTTTTTTAATGCACATTTTCTAGATGGGATCTCAGAGTAAGCTATAGAACAGTACAAAAATAGACTGGTTTCACCAGCTATGTATAAAAATTTAACATAGACGAAGCAAAAGCAAATAACAGCATTTAGACAACTTAACTGCAAACACATACTTGATACATTATTATCTGTGAGATTTATCAAAAAAAAAAGGTGTCCGAATGAAACGTTATTATCTGTGAGGTTTAGAAAACAGGGTATCAGAGCAGGACTAGTTGGACAGCACTGCTGTTGAGATTGGTCAATACAACTGTTGTCGCTGTGTTGCCATTTCATGTTAACAATGGTTTCTCATTTTTGGGAGTTACTTCTGTTTCTGAGGATCATGGAGAAGCACCCTGGTTTAAAGGCCAAAGAAGCAGTAGGTACAGAGCGCAGACCACATTACAGGGGCAGACACATCTGACATTGCAGCTGTGAGGACATATGTATTTTTAGTTAAGATTTTACTTTAGCTAAATCCATGACAGGACTATGCTCCCAACAGTGTGATCAATGGCCCAAGACAATGTTCACTTTTGATGTGACACCAGACCCCATGTGCAAAAATGGGATAAAAGGGGTTCAGGATGATGGCTGGATTCATCTTCAGCTGAATGTCTGTCATTCTAAGCTCAGATTAGTCATTTTGTTCATGCATCCATTCATTCACCCATTCAGTTATGTATGCATGTGTTTGTTAATTCCCTGTGATAGCTGAGGACTGTGAATTAACAGAAGTATTTTCTAGGAGGATAATGAACAGACAGAATATGTGCATGCAAATATGTACACCGTCGCCATTCAAGTTGGAAACCTTGCTGGTATGTTTCACTGCCATCAGTGAGCTCAGGGATCTGCGCTGCTGCAGGGGAGGTGGATTGTTCCAATTTGGGGGGAGCTGGCTGCCTCACTTTACCAGGAAGCTGGCCTGCTTCTTCCCACCCAACTCAAACTACAGAGGGTAATGAACAGACTAATAAGGTGCCATGGGCAGGAATGAATGGGTTGTAGGACTCTATTCTACACTGATGATGGGTGGCTCTCACCCCCAGATGGTGGGTCCCAGATGGTTTTGCCACTGCTCTCCAACACAATTTCTGCCAGAGGACACAGAATGAGTCAAAGCATAGGGGCTGGTGCAAGAATAATGTGATTGTGGCCAATCAAGCCAGTAATAGCCCTTGACAGCCTGACAAAGGGAGCATGATGCAAACTGTTAGAAGGGAACAGGTGATCGCTCCAATAGCATAGGTGCCCATGGCCACACACAAGGGGAGGAGTTAGAACCAGTCATATAAAAAAATTATCTTACTGGTGAGATACCAGTGACAGCACTAAATACCCTAATGTCTGCCTGAAGGATGGTCCCTCCAGATGGCTGTTGTCCCAGAGGATCCACATGAAGATTCATCAACCCTATTGAATGGATGGGTTTAGTGTTATGGGGTGCCTTAATGCTTGGCAAGGCAGAGGTGGGAAAGCACATAGAAAAAAAGAAAAAAAAAGAAAAAAAATACCTATTAGGCTTTTGTATCTATTTACAATATCTGGAGGACTAACTTTAAGACAGTTTTTGGACTTAAAAGTTCTTGGTCATAGTCACTGGAATAGTGAAAATCTGTATAAATGGACTTTGTTCAAGCACTGGTTGTTTTACTGAACTCATATTAGCTGCAGTGGTGCATTGTTGGCTCACAGGAAGAGGCTTTCCGGTTTGATTCTTGGCTGGGGTGCCTTCTGTGCAGAGTCTGCATGTCCTCCCTGCATTAGAGTAAACTTTAAAGACATGCAGGTAGATACATGAGTGCGAGTGTGAGTGTGTGTGTGTGTGTGTGTGTGTGTGCCTTCTGTGAAGGCTGGGTGCCAGGATGGCAACTTGACACCATAAAAATCCACTGCCAATCAATAGTGGACCAGTGTGGCGACCCCTAACCAGGAAAAGCTGAAAGTCTTTTTTTTATTGATTCAACATCAGGATTGTTTTTTGTTTGAAAAGGAGGTAAGGATGATAATGAAGAAGATCCTGATATCATTCCCTGAAAAATCACGTACAGTTTTATTGATCTGCACATGAATTTAGTCAAGCTGTCTTCTCTTCTTTCTGTACATCCTTGCACCCTCTCCTTAAATGTATGCTGAAATAGTTTATGTTTTCTATTTCTATGATCATTGGATACTGCTTTAAAACTGACTGGTAGTTTTTTATTCCTACAAATTTCCTTTCTCTAAACTGAAATGTTTTTTTGAACATTTGTTACAGTATATATTCTGTTTCATCTGATTCCTTCTCAGCTTTTAAGGACATTATTTTTAGTCCCTGGTTGTAGCAGTCTATTGGTCATTAGAAGTTTTTGCACAATCAATAAATGAGACACTGAAAAATCAACTCTTTTTAGCGGTATGTGGAGATGTAGCAATCACCCTTTTAATAGTCTGGTCAGCTCTTTCCATTTGACTATTACTTAGTGTTGAGTAGGGTCTAGGGTGGTATGTTTAACTCCTCCTCTTGAAAATGATGCTCTTTAGTATTTTGATTAGTCATGTTGTGTTCTGAAAACCTGACCTAAGACAAAACATGTCTTGCCCTTACGTATCATTTATTGGCTACAAAGAGAAATGTGTGAATTATGATCAGCAATTACTGTTTTGTCAGCTTTAAATCATTTTTCTTCACATGAGAGTCAATCTCTGTTAAAGATAGTGGGCTTAAATAGAATGATGTAAAGATGATACTTTCTTAGGTCAGCTATCCTTTATGACTTTTAACGGTATTTGTGCAAGGTTCTTGAGCTTATTTAGTTGAAAGATAACCCATAATACCTGTAGGTCATGTTCTAACAGATATTTCATCTGTTCATATAAATAAGCAAGACGTAAAGGCTTCCCTGCATGTGTTCAGTACAGTGGATGGCAAAAGTCACTTGCTCACTCATTTGGCTGACCACGGTGCTGTTATATTTAAGATCAGAAGGTGTGGGAGTATACTACAATAAATACTTGTTTCATGTGGTCCCATTTGTTTTACTGTTGCAAGCAGCATTCATTTAAAAAACTGTTTTCTGTGCTCTACGGTTTGATTCTCTCAACTTACATTTGCCTTACTGTTTGACTGACCCATGTAACTTAATCAGACAGTGTTCCTGGGCTGAACCTATAAACAGGTCCATATGGTTGAACTAACAAACAAACCAACTAACAAATAAACACATATTGCTTAAGACACTGTTTTGAGACTTTCTCCTTTTTCCAGTGTTGTATGACTATGGAGCTGGTATATCCAATTTCATGGGGTGTGGGAATACACTGAAGAAAAAAATCAATTCAATCTATACCATATGTTTAATATGGCAGGCAGCTTTTGTTCTTGTATAATAGGTCATTTGCAATCTGAACATTTGTGTTTCCAGACCTAGTAAAATCTTATTTAAAACATCTTTAGGGTGGAGCATTTAACAAATACTTTCAACATTTCAAAGCTTTGATTTGCTCTGAAGACCAAAACCATTTGACGTCATGTGATAGTAGCTTTGCACATGACATTGTTAGATCTGAGAGGTTAGGAATAAACTTTGAAAGATACTGGACAACTCCTAGAAATGGCATATGAACAGACTAGTCTTGTGGTTATTGACAATGATATTAACTTCCCAAATATCTGGTTTGAGATCCTCATAAGTCAGAATACCCTTGTGTACTTCAGATGTAATACAAAGATTTAACTTTTGGTTTGGTAAGTTTCCAGTCTTTTTGTCTGAATCTGTCCATTAATTTAACCTGTTTTATATCATATTTCTGTTTGGTAGAACCACAAACAAGCAAATCATCTGTGGTATTCACAAAACCATCAACCGGTCTCTTAATATTTCAGCCATTACCCACTGATGTACTTCTGGTGCAGATGTTATGTTGAAAAACAACATCAGGAATCTATATTTGCCCAAAAAGCTTTGAGCTAGCTTCATCCAGAGTATTTTGCCAAAAGCCTTGATTTGTATTCACAAATGAAAAAAACATAGCAATAAATGTGCCTGAAACTATTACTTCAACAGTCTGCAGTGTTGAGTGTTCCCTTTCAATACATTTAAGTCCTGCAGATTAATATTCTTGTTTCATCTGGCTAGACAGCATTTGCCATGTTACTAACCCTTTCAGTCAGTTCAGCTTGCTTTATAATTACAATGAGAAACATCATTCTTTTTAACTCTTGCTCAGGATTTTCTCGTAGTGCAATTGATACCCTTCTAGGAGTATATGTTTATTACAGAGATATCTTCTACAGAAATGTTAGCATATTTCACTGGTAAGTAGTCAAAACCATGAAAAAATCAACATATTTTTGAACATTAGCAGCATAATATAACAGAAACTGATCCAGAATCAAAATTTTAATTTTGCTTTGTGCCTGCTTCACTTTCAGGGTAGTCATCACTATAATGGCTAGCAGCTGGATTCGCCATATCACTGTAACTCTTGAGGGACTCTTTAAATGACCACACAAACTGCTATACTTAATCCTTTTCATTTTATTGTTTGTAGCATTTTTGCTCAAGCACAGCTCTGGTAAGGGAGATATCAGTATAGCTACAGGTTTCTGAGATGAAATTGCTTGAGTGTCAAGTGTCTGAATCACAAGATACTGAGGGCCAGAATGGAGATGGCTGTCTTGCAGAGGAACATACCACCAGTGCAGTTTCTAAGTGTGCAGTGATTTCTTGCTTTTGGAGATTTCTCCCTTCTTCATATTTGTGTTACTGTGGAGTTGGTATATATAATTTCAGAAGTATGGGAGCATTCCCACCACATTTGGGATACATAGTACTTGGCCCCCTGCAAAAAATATTGTACAGTTGGAGATTTACCCTTTTAAGAATTCTGGTAATTGCATTTTCTATTTTGATTACTTACCTTCACAGTTTCACATTGGATTTGAGCTATCCCTCCTGGTCACTTTTTTGTCTCATTTGTTTGTCCTGGGTGATAGCATTACAGCCTCTTTAAAAACATATGCAAAGGCTGAATATACTGGGAGAAGTGTCAACCTTTGCAAGGAAGAGTAGGTTTTTTCTTTACGCCTTTGCTGCTGCACCTAGCATTCTCCTCAGCAACTGTGGAGTTGGTGTGCAGTGGACATTTTATTTTGTACCTTTTGTTTCTGCTGCATGCTGACCATCAAACTCTCTCTCAGTCTATAGGCCCCTTTATTCCATTCACTAATTAAGAGATGACCAAAAGAGGTCATCATTCAGACAGTCACTGAGGTGGTTTACATATTTTTTTTTTGTTTTTCTCTCCAGCCCTTACTGCATACTCCATGTGAGGCACTGGAGAGGCTGTGAAATGGGCTGGCCTCAAAGTTCATCATCACACTTGCACAAGAAGTATTCCCTTCAAACAGCACCACCTCTTCTGTCGTACCAAAACATTCACCTTGAATAATCATCTTTTCTGATCAAAGTACATTTTTACTGATTGACATGCTGTGAGTATGGATTTCAACACAACATTTCTGGTTTTACTTGCTTATCAGACCAAAACGAATGTAAGTCATGCAGAATAACTTTACTTATCCACTTGCATAACTTTACAAAATGACTGTGATCACTCCCTCCAAAGAACCTACAAGTCAGGTTAGGAGCTTTGCATTGTCTTTGATCATGTCTGTAACCATATCATCATCATTTACCTGTATTTGTAACTAGGCATTTCTTTCTGGGTGCCATCTTAGACTTCCTTATGCCACCATTTTTTTCCTATTTCATTTTAAATGTTTCTTTAGCATTCGCAGTTTCTACATTATTTTCACAATAATAGCTCTTTCTGGAATCATTTTAACTAAATTTTCATTATTTCACTTACCTACAATCTAATGTTTTATTAAGTGTTAAATCTGACTCTGTCAGCAGTCTGTGACTGATATGATCATTTATAATGATATAATATAATATATATTTATATATAATATTTATAATGATACAATGTAGTTCTATTTCTTATTAGTGAATTCTGCAAGTCACCAAACTCATGCTGTCTTACTGTATTTTGAGCTCATTTATTTGAGCATCCTTATTATCTTGATGCCCCATGTTTCTGGGAAACTATATATATATATATATATATATATATATATATATATTTACATTATATATGGGAAATTTTCTTCGGTTTACAGTAGGCCTGAAATTTACCTCTCATCTTTGCTAATTTATAATTAGACTTCTCTTTTAAGCTAAATTTCTTGAATAATCTATAATTTCTTTGCTTGTGATATTTTGGAATGTTTTGCAATTAACTTTCTCTGGCTTCTTTCCAATTACTGACACAATTCAAACTTCTAATTCGAGAGTGCCCAAACTTACTGTTAAAGCATAGACATGCTGAGTCAAAAGTAAATGATTCTTGCTGGAGAAAACTGAGAGAGACTGGTGGTTCATAATTTTATATAAATGGTGTAATTACTTTGGTAGAATGACAAACATGGAGTTTTCTCACTTCAAAGTGGAAATGAGGTGTTTAATGGAAAGCTGTATTCAAAAATAAAATTCAAAAAAACATTTGATGAAAGGTTGCTTCTAAATGTGAAAATAAAACACTGACTGGTTGCACCATGGGGTTTCAGTTGAAAAAGCACATAGTGGAATCTGTTCTATTTTCGTCCTCAGCTTGGCTTAAAAAAACATACAGTGAATGCTGAGCAGACAGACAAGCAGATTCAGGTGTCATCAACAGATTGTTCTTTTACTGACACCATGTATATTGTCAACTGATGATATAACTTTACATCAAACTTTTTATCATCATTTCTGGAGCAATGACTTCATAAGTAATTGATAAACCCATCAGAAATGGAAAGCAAAGATCTTCCATTTTGCAGTTGTCACAAAGAAACCCAAAACAACCCATACCATAAACACATTCCCATGCACCCAAAATAAAAACAACATAACACTTCATGCTTTATGTAGGGGTTTCACCCCTCCAACATCCCTTTATTTGTATATACTTAATATAGCTAATATAACTGCAACCAAAGTGCATTCATTATTAAACAGTTACAGTTGACCAAACCCAGGTCATGTTTAACAGCACTTGCTAAATTGCATGTTCAACAATGCTCTCCATCATTGTGAGGGGACAATAAACTATTGATGCACACACATCAATTAGTATTATAATATGTACAGTAAAAAAATGAGCAGCAAAATAACATACCTAAGACATCTAAAAGCAATAAAGACAACAAGCAACAAAAATAAAAGAAAGACATAAAGTGTTCTATCAGCAAAAATCAGCAACAACCCCTGCACATCCCTAGCTATCACCTCTAACACAAATATCTTTCTATCTGTGTGTGTGTTTGTGCGTGTCATAATGAAGAATTGCTGATCAGTTTGACTGAAACACAAAACATCAACTAAAGTCACTAGTGATCACCATTAATTACCAATAAAATTGAAAAAAAAATTATTGCAAATGTAAACCAATAAGTTACATTTGAAATTACCAACAGTAAAACAAAGCAACTTTTATGTGATGGGGGCTCCACCACCACACCCCCAGAAATTAAATGTACTAACTCCAAGGTTGCATAAACTTGAAAGGGCAAATTTCCTTGAATTATGCAATGGTCAAGCAAATGAATTTCAACCATTATGTAATTTAACAAACACCCTCATTTCAGCATGTGATAAAATGCATGTAGTGATAACTCATATAATATATATATATATATATATATATATATATATATATATATATATATATATATGTGTGTGTGTGTGTGTATAATATATAGGGGTTTCCATTTGTTTGGTTGATGACTGCTTTGGGCAACAGGCAAAAGAACAGTTTTTTGATCAAATGTGTAGTTAATCAAACAGATGGTTTGTCTTTCATTGAAACAGGTAATTGGGATGTGTAGTAGGTGTTTATCCATATGTGTGTGTGTGTGAGTGTGTGTGTGTGTGTGTGTGTGTGTGTGTGTGTGTGTGTGTGTGTGTGTGTGTGTGTGTGTGTGTATGTGTGTGTGCATGCGTGCATGCATGCATGCATGCATGTGTATGTTTGTGAATGCGTGTGGGTTACAGTTAGAGTAAGGATTAGGCAATAGTATAGATTAAGTGTGTACATGTGTGTGTGTATCCATGCATGCACATGGTGAGTATCCAAGCTGTCATATGTGTGTATATGTATATATGTATAAAATAATAGAAAAGAAAAATGTTTTTGCAGGGGCAAGCAACCCTGCACCAACATGTGTGGTGCTATGCCCACACCCCCTGATAACTATATGTATATATAGCTAAAGAAGCAATGATTAAGAGTAGCAGCAGTAACAGCTTGACACAGTGTTAGGAACACACAGTCAGGAATACACCCTTAATAAGAATGGGACAAGGCAACAGCAGCTTGACGCAGCATTGAAACACATATTCCCAAAAAAGAAAATTGGATAGGTGCAGAAATTCAAGATGAATTAAACCATTCTGTGTGTTGCCAATAAAAGCAGCCATTTAGTTAAAGAAAGAAGTCCCTTCAGAAACCGATAGGGAAGAGCCCATACTGCATGTTATGGAGGTTTGTCAAAAGGTTACATCCGCTAAATTAATGAAGGATGTCAGTGAGGACACTGAACAGGAAAGTACCACAGTAATGAATTCATTAATATGAGAAAGAGAACCTGAAGAGAGTTCTTGGTTTCCATCTGTAAAGTCAAAATAGAGAGTAAAACAGAAACTGGAGTCTCAGCAGCAAATACATAAGAGATACATAAATTACTGACATAAAAGGTCAGGAATTGCTAAAACCAAAATCATAAAAGTCACTGGTATGAGCTTCCTTCTTACAGGAAGAAATAGTGGAAGAAAAACCTATAGATGTACTCTTACATGAAGAGGCTAATCCATGCACTTCACGTCAGTGTACAGATAAAAGTGTATTTACCTTTGTAGATTTGCACATAAAGAAAAAAAGTTGTAAGAAAACACAATGAGAATATATGTTATGCAGGAATGAGAGAAAAATAGGCCAGAGCAGAAGGCAGAATAAATGAGCAAGGTGATCCCATCAAATACCCATAATTTTGAGTTGAAGAATGACTTTACAATGACAGAGGAAAAATACTTTATTAATTATTATTTCCAGAACCTTTTGGAACACCTGTTGTAAAATGTGCTCATGGTCATACACACGCATATATATATATATATATATATATATATATATATATATATAAATATATATATATATATATATATATATACACACACACACACACACACACACACACACACACGCACACATACACACACTACCTGCTGCACTTTATAGCAGCATGTATTTCTATTTAAGATTAGTATTGCAAAGATGGTGACACAGAAGTGCAATAGTTTGCAATGCTACTTCACTCTCCTTCTTTCTGTAGTTCTGAATTCAGCTAGAGTGCCTTTTATGTAGAGTCAGCATTTCCACCATTTTCTCTCTACATGAGTTTTCAATGGGTGCTCCAGTTCCCTTCCATAACCTCTAAATTATTATTAAGTGTGCATTCAGTATGTGCACAAGTATATTGCTACGTGCTGTGAGGGGGTTCCTATCATGAAATTGGAAAGGCTGGAGATCATATAGCTTTAACATTGGAAATGCTGTTCATCAATGTGTTTTTTGTGAAATCGCAGTACAGTAAAGATTGAAAAAATTGCCCTTTCCTCACTGTAGTGCGATCTCGGAGTTGGTATATATAATTAGCAAAGGGTGTAGAGGGTGCAGCCCTCCACAAGAATGACTTAGAGGTATGGCATTTTCAATGTTTAAGCCGTTGGCTCTCCAGTCTTTTCAATCTCATAATATAGACCCACTGTGATGGACTGTCAACTTGTCCATGACTCTGTAACTGAATAGGATTGACAGAATATTAGAAAAAGAATGAATGAATAAAATAAACGTCATTCACCCATTCATTCATTCATGGATTCATTCATTCACTTCTTCATTCATTCTTTGACTACCTGCTTAATCTATTTCCGAGTTGCACAAGACTCAGACAGTATCCTGACACTCAGTGGAATAATGGCAGAAAACTTAAATTTGCACAGGGCACTAGTCTCTTACAGGGCACTCAGACACTCACTCACACATGGCAAAGTTATCTAAGGGATTTGGAGGAGTATCAGATCACCTACTGCATGCCTTGCAATGCCAAGGAAAACTGTAACACTCACTAAAAGCTCATATGGACACATGATGACACACAGGCTTGGATCAGAGAAGACCAGTTTCAAAGGTACACTTTTCTTGTTAATAATCTTGCAATAAAGTAGCAAGTAGACAGGGGAGAAAATATTAACTTCTTTAAGGCTGTGATCTTTCAGAAAAGAAATATGTAACAACAGGATACAATATGACGTTACAAGACAGATGATTCTAGAGTGACACGAGGAGATATTCTCCAGAAATGGTTACAAGACAGATGGTTCTAGAGTGACACGAGGAGATATTCTCCAGAAATGGTTACAAGACAGATGGTTCTAGAGTGACACGAGGAGATATTCTCCAGAAATGGTTACAAGACAGATGGTTCTAGAGTGACACGAGGAGATATTCTCCAGAAATGGTTACAAGACAGATGGTTCTAGAGTGACACGAGGAGATATTCTCCAGAAATGGTTACAAGGCAGATGGTTCTAGAGTGACATGAGGAGATATTCTCCAGAAATGACAGCTAACTGAAAAAGTATAGCAGGAGAGGTACTGTCAGTCGGCAATAATTTAGTCAAATATAAAGTGATTGTTAAGAGATGTGGGATAAATAGAGAAGTAAGCAATGTTGAGCAAGTAGGACCTCAGTAGCTCAAGATGTCATTATAAGCTACCCTAATCGATATATCTGTGTATGTCCTTCATTTAACGTTTTGGAAATCCCTGACAGATAGCATCATGTCATATGCAAACTGGCAGTTAATGGTGTATTACTTGCTTTTTGTATTTTACATCCTCATCAAATGGACTTAAAAGCTTGTGCAGTATTAGCCGGGGTAACAGAGTGAATAAGACAATGCATCTTGTGTGGAACTTCATCATCTCATGAGGGAACCTGACATGGTTGTGACAGTGGACTACTGGTTGTTGGTTAAGGCAGCGATCAAGAATATGCAAAGGAGGAGTTGAATCCTCACTCTCTATGGAGATCTTTGGGTCATCAGGAAAGTTAGCAATTATCACATTTGATTGCCACTGTGTAGCCATGAAGCAATTATGTCTGACAGAGCAGATGTTACATTGTAACAATGGACTACCCAGTCACATTGAGCTTTCCCATTTTGAAGGTCTGTCATTTCCCTGTAATGCTCACATTGCCAAATTGGTGGACATTATTGCACTTAAAAATGGGCAAGCTGTTAAGTTGTGTATGTCAATGCACATGTGTATGTATACACATACATAGATGGGTACATGACGCTTCATCTACGACTCATTTAGTCTAAACTGAAAATACCTACAAATTTGATCTACATTTATTCGAATAACATTTGACAGAAAAGAGTAGTTGGCTACAGAGAATTAATCCTGGCATGGTTTAAGATGTTATGGTGGTAGAAAATACAAGACAAATTTACCTAGTACACCATTTATGCTCTACTAACAAAACCATCAAGTGTGTATATCACCAATGATTCATGGTTTGTACTTTTTTCTCTTTTCTCTGCAGTTGTGTGATGATAGAATTAGTATAGTTAATTAAAGGGGGTATGGGGGCTTCTCCCTGCAAAAAAAAAGGAGATTTGGAGGAATATTGCCTGTATATGAAGTTTTAGATGTAATGTGATTTGACTAAATGTGTTTTAGATGAGTGTTTAAATGTACAGACTTCTTGCACTGGCTGGTAATCAAACCTGGGTCACCTGCTTGGAAGACAGCTATGCTCACCACTATACCACCAATGCTACAGATGTTGACATGTAAATATTGAAAAAATGATGTCAACATGCTTCTGAGCATAACCTCGGAGCTTGTAACTTTTAAAATGATTTTTTGCAGCACACCCTATATACAGACTCCAAGACCAGACTATCTACAGGGACTTGTCTGATCTTGTACAACTGTCAACCAAAGTATGTGGACAAAACAGAGGTTGCCTTTAACTAATTTTGACCACATTAGGTAAAGCTATATGTTATGCTGAATAACTATTTTGCCTACATTTGGTGGATCACATGTAATTGCTACTGGTGAAAGTATTTTGTATCCAAAATATAAATATTTTAAGTGTTTAATAATGTTTGCTCTCACATATATGCATACAAATGATGCACACACCTCCAGACTGGTAGCTCAACATAACCATCAGAGATGCTTCAGGTGCAGCTAACATTGGGTAAGACAGCAATTCAGGTCATAGCCTGCTATAGGTCCCCAACCATGTCCCAAGAATTACGCTCCACGCTCCTAAGCACCCTGGAGAGTATTAGGGTCCAACCTAACACTCTCATACTGGGCAACTTCAACTACCCCTCCATTAACTGGGAAAACTACTCATGTACCAATACACTTGCCCAAGGTTTCCTGGAATTCATTAATTCCAATGCCCTGAACCAGCTCATTCTTACCCCCACTAGAGGTAGCAACATTCTTGACCTGGTCATTACTAACATGGGTGACCATTGCTTTACACCATTAGTCACCTCCTCCCTGGTTAGATCTGACCACAAACTAATCACCTTGGAAATCCACATCCCTCCCACCCACCCCGCAAAGGTAACCACCATGAAAAACCTCTTCTAACCTAATTTGGGCTCCTAAAAACAGAGGTGGCTAACTTCATGGCACCCATGCAAATGCAGCACGACCATCGAATCATACACCAATGCACTGAATGAACACGTACACAAATGCATGGCTCTCGCCATACCCAATAGAACCAAGACACTCTCCTCCAAAAAAAGGAAGCCAATCTGGGGGTCTCCTGCCATAAACAAACTCTACAGCAGAAGGAGGAAACTGATGCGGAATAAGGTGAAGTCCCAAGACTGGAAAAACTCCCTTATCAGCCTTAACAAAAAGTTGAGATCCCTCATCAAATTGTCTAAGGCTAGCTATGAAAACAGAATTGCAACAGATAATAAAGACAACCATAAGGCCTTCTATAGTTATGTAAAAAATCTCCACTGCAATACCCAGATTTGCTCTGAGCTACTGCACAATGGTACCTTATATACTGAGCCAACAGATATTGCCAATATACTGTCCGACAGATTCAGTGCCAACTTTACCCCTCTCTCCCCCACCAAAGGACCAATCACAATACCAGTAGATTGCCAGGCATCCAATATTACTGCGGCACAGGTTAAAACAGCACTGTCCTAGTACAAGAATACAGCTTCTATGGGACCTGACAATATCAGTAGCTTGTTCTACATGAACTACAGCATGAAATGGCAACTCACCTGTGTGCCCTGTTCAATCACAGCCTCACCTCAGGCTTTGTCCCTACCAAATGGCGCACTGCTACAGTCATCCCTCTCCACAAAGGAGGAGCGACTACAGTCCCTGGGAACTATCTCCCCATTAGCCTGATGAGTCTGATATGCAAAGGTATGGAACGCATCATCATGGACCTAATAAACAAGGATATAGGGAATCTCCAAACTCTGGATTCCACACAGTTTGGTTTTGTGAAGTGTAGATCATGCCTGCTCAACCTGGTCAACTTCTTTGAATCAGTCAGCAGAGCTGTGGATGATGGCAAGGTGGTTCATACAGCCTACCTTGATCTGGCCAAAGCCTTTGATACCATTCCCCACTCAGGAATCATAGAAAAACTCACTAAGATAGGCATCAACCCTGATATCAGTAGGTGGGTTGCAAACTGGCTCACAGATAGAACCCACAGTGTGAAAGCAGCTGACTCCAAGTCAGACTGCCGAACAGTCATGAGTGGAGTCCCACAGGCTTTGGTCCTGGGTCATCTCCTGTTTTGTATCTACTTCTCTGAAGTCCAGGCCAACACGAAGGGACTCTGGCTGACAAAGTTTGCAAGTTAGGAGCTATTATTAAGTGATGTTGACATCCTACAGAAAAGCCTCACTGAGACTAATGACTGGTGTCAGAACCATGGCCTTACGCTCAATGCCAAAAAAAATGTGTCATCATCCCCTTTGGGAAAAACTCTGTTCCCATGAATTATCACGTCAATGGCAGTCCACTGAACACAGAAGGTGTTATAAGAGATCTGGGAACACAGGTTGACAACAATCTCTCTTTTGACCACCACATTGCCACTGTGGTCAGAAAATCCTTTTATGTAACACATCTCATTACTAAGGGTTTTGCATCCAGGAAGAAAGAGGTCATTGTCTCCCTCCACTCTTCCTTCATTAGGCCAATCATCGAGTACAATGCCCCACTTGGCATGTACCTCACTAGACACCTGCAATAACTGGAGAGGCTGCAAAAGTACCTCACAAAGAGGATCCTAGGCCTTAAACACTTGTCCTATATGAACAGACTCAAAAAACTCCAACTATTCTCTGTCTCATATCGCCTACTTAGAGGTGATCTCTGCTTGACTTACAAAGCCATGTCTGACCCAGCTCTGTTAGAAATGCTACATCCAAAGAAATCCTAATCCCTCCACACCACATGCTCCAGAGACCTCAACCTCATTATCACAATCGGCAGAACAATCTGGGGGGACAAGTTCATAACCCAGAGACTGCCCATGCATGGAATTGACTTCCCATACATGTCAAACAGAGCACCTGACTGGCTCTCTTCAAGAGAAATCTTGATGAGTAGATGGGAAATAGAAAATTCACCCTGGGGATCACTCCAGTGTATCTACTCAACAGAGGCACTGGGAACTAATGTTGGGTGGCACGATGCCATGATAATCCTATGGGCTAGGCTTGTAAAGGCTCCAGGGTCATTAGGCTAGCACACACCTTTGAACATATGAACTTATGAACACAAGCACACATATATACTTATGACGTCACATACATATATGCAAACACAAATAATAAAGAGGCACTCTTACATACCCTTTTACACATATATAGGAACTCAAAGAAAGAGTAAGACAGACAGACACACACACATGTGCACTCAACAATTACAACTACTCTTGATTGCTTATTGAGGAATAGTATTATATTTTTTCTCACTACTGTCAGGATACTTGCAGTGCAAACTATTGCATCTACCCCCTTCACAGAAAGACGCTCACACACACACACACACACACACACACACACACACACACACACACACACACACACACACACACACACACACACACGCACGCAGCTGTGTACAGCATTGATGTTTGATTGTGATCAAGTGAGTGAATTAATACATCAATAATAAACACTGTAATATACTTCAGCTCATTTT
This sequence comes from Protopterus annectens, assembly GCF_019279795.1. Classification (NCBI taxonomy): domain Eukaryota; kingdom Metazoa; phylum Chordata; order Ceratodontiformes; family Protopteridae; genus Protopterus; species Protopterus annectens. Next base: position 93,709,198 of record NC_056747.1, read on the forward strand.
TACAAGCAGTGGTCAATGAGTGGAAAGCAAATTGCATTCACAATACATGGATTTTGTGCCACAAATATGTTTTCCTTACTGGACTCCCCCAGTACTTTAATTAATCCCTTTGCAATGTCAAGTATCAAATGTTTAACTGATTGTCCATTTCTAGATTGTGGCAATGCATGTTCTGGCACCCAGATAAACTATTTGGTAGCAAATATGCACATTTCCACAAACTTTCAACCTTATGTCCTGCTTCAGGGATCCCTCAGAAAACAAAAACAAAAAGGGAAGGAAACTGGAGTTTAATGGTAAGACCTACTTGATGTCTCTGGCTCACAATGAAACCAGATGGTCTGTGACTCTCAGTTTATAATGATGTCATAAAGGTGTCTGTATATAGATTGCTCATTAAACCAGAGAGCCATATATGTAGAAAAATACTGCTAAAAAGAGATGCTGGGATTCCATGCCTTGCTGCAGTTTAAGTATTCCCTTCACTTATAGCAGTTTGATGGGTTTGTCACTCAAGCAAGTATATCATGCTTTCATAACTGAGATTATTTACAATATATTTGAAACGTGTAAGGGTGATTATATTTTTACTGCTGTACCATATACTAGTCCAAATTATATAAATTATTACTGTCTTTCAAAATAATGTTGGAACCTGGATAAATACTTAAGGAGACGGAGCCAGCATTTTGGACAGGGAAATGTCTAGAGGGACGATGTCTAGTGGAACTGACAGACACTTTGCTTAGAATACAAAGCTCTTGGCAATATTTAGGGTGATGCAGGTTCATAGACATTTGTTGTGCACCATTGCAGCAGTCTGCACAGCACAATATACAGCAAATGCAAATGACTACACTAGCATATGGAAATAAGTGATCTAGTGCAAGTAAAAGACTGAATAATGAGATGTAAATAAAGGGAATAAAATAATGTCTTGATTCAGAGATGTCAGTATAGGTGCCTCATTGTGTGACTTTATGCAGACAGAACGTATAGTAAATGTTCAGTGCTAAAGTCGATTCTAGTTATGCTCACAGTTGCATAAGTTTGCACTTATTTGCTTTTGCAGCTATCCAGCTGGAATGGGTTACACATCCTCACATGTGTAAAGCTCAAAATGATACTGGCAGGGGTTAACATTCCATATCCTGTCTGAAGACGTGAAAGTGGGACACTGCAAAGTGGGTGAGGCTATACTCAGGAGCTTTGTCAGAAATAATTTTGCCATATCCTGAATCTACAGAAATCCATAATCTTTCTTTTTCCAAGAATACTAAGTTATGTGTGGCTGCTACCTTCTTAGCTATAAGGAACATTAAAGCCGAAAGAGAAACAACAACTACCACTACAGCTGTATCTTTTATTAAGTTTGATTATACCATAGTTAATCAGAGCTACTTCATCTAATTCTAAAATAAACTTACACTGTGAGCAATGACCACATTTGCTCATTGTGCCCTCATAATTTGGGTGTTTGACTCTTTTCAACATATTTTTAAAACTGACATTGTTTTGATAGATAATACACGGTCTATGCCCCACTATTTTACTGTTACGAAAATGTTCATGCTTTTACAATGGAAAAGCTACGAATTGTTTCAGAAATAGGCTATATCAGCATTACTATGATATATATATATATATATATATATATATATATATATATATATATAAAGTTCCCAAAAATGCTCTAGCTGGTCACATAATAAAACACGATGACCATTCATTTAAGTTCATTATAACAGATCATGTTGCGGTGGGACAGAGAGGGGGGCCCGATCAAAGACTAGAGGTAAAGGAACTTAAATGGCAGCTCCAGATCTATGCCACAGCTTATCCGTGGCTTAATGAATCCTTATCTATCAGCTCTATTCTAAGATTAAAAGCTAATTTTTTATTATAAATTATATACATTGTCTTTTTAATGTTCATTGTGCTCTTGTGTTATAGATAGGTGGACACAAGTCAATTTTAGTTTTATTTTACAAATTTATTCACTTTTCTTATTTGTCTATATTTGTATGTGTTGTATTGCTTTAAGAAATGGTTTCTAAACGAGGCAATTGAGGTGTGATTAATTGTTTGGTATATATAAGACACTTTGAGTGGGTTATTCTGAAGAAGTCCTTACTTTTGGAATATAAGTGCTAAATAAATACATTGTGGAGTGGATTGAATGCCTCGGGTCCCTTCTTTTTGTGGTTTCAAGAGTTTGTGTGACCATTTATTGTTCTTGAGTATGCCATATATCCTACATATATGTTCATATGGCACCCTGGATATGCATGCAATTTCCACATATCAACTGACCTGAGTGTCTGTGTTGTAGGTACCATGGTAGTTCACTAGATTCCCACAAATAGCATGCACCTAATCTGTATGCTTTCAGCATGGTGATGGGCCATTTAGATGATAAATGTTGGTCACAGTGTGCAAAGTAAATGCTGATTTATACATACTCTATAGAAACAAATCTGATCTGCCCCACCTCCCCATCCAGAAAATGGCTTACGGTTAATGGTACAAATGAACCACTGAGGGATAAGGTATGGTCGTCTGTTCTATGGGACATCGATGCAGCTGCAATGTGTCCTAGTGTCATTGTCATGAGCCCGGAATGATCAGCTGTCCTAAGCAGAAGGCATAGAAGGCTGTAACTGACAGATTCACCATAGACAATGGCCATCTAGGGTCCAGAAGACTAAGACACGTGGAAGAATTTCTTGTGTCTTTGCAAAGAGGAGCAGGAGATTGAGCAGCATTTATACTCAGGGATGGGGAGGATATCTGTGCAGGGCTGACCAAGCTTTTGATACATACACTCATGGTGTACAATATACATGGTTCTGCAGAAAGGGAATCTTGAATGTGCAAATGTGTAGAATTGTCTGCCATTTTGCTTTACTATTTGGCTCTGAGCATCTTGTAAGACAGTTGTTAGCACCCCAAGGCAAAGCTCTGTTGTATGGTGTATCAGAGAGTCAGTTTATTTGAATTTGATAACTGGAGTAAAACAATGATCACAAATGAGCAATTTCAGTGTCTGGCTGGGAAACAAAAAGAAAACTTTATGGCTAGATGACAAACAAATAATAAATACAGAAAGAGAGTAAACATGTGTATGTACAATATATAGGCTCATAGGTATGTGGTTGGCTAACTGCCCTTGTGGGCCATTTTAAACATACTCAATTGCCCCATGTGAGAATCAAACCCTGAACCTTGTGTCTGTAAGGTAACCATCTTAAACCATTAGTCCAGCTTCCCAATATACAGCAACATAAAGCAATATGCTTATTACATATGAATAGTAAAAATCCCGAGAGAATTACATAAAAATAGCTATGCAAAGACATTGTAAACAGAGAGAGAGAGAATGCATTTGAATCTTGGTTAATGTTTAAGATGGGATTTTAGTTGAGCAAGGAATTTGGGGTAGGAAGGTTTTTGTTTATCTCCATCATAAGTACTACAGACAGTAGATATCTAGTAATTATGACAGGCCCTTTAAGAAGGTGGATGCCCAGTATGACCTGAGTTAGACGGGTTCCTATCAGATGACCAAAGACACATTTTGTCGAATGCGTCTTGGTCGAACTTGAAATCTTGAAAAAGCAAAATGACGAAGTGGCATATAAACAAACTCTTTCCCTGGGAAACAAGTCGCTTGGCCGCTTCCATCACGTTGCCATTTTCGGCACTGTAGTTCAATTTCGGAGTTGGTATATTTAAGTAGGGGGGTGTGGGGGGCACAGTCCTCCACGTCAGGGGGTGTGGGGATGATGCCCCCCACTTTATGCAATGTTTTAATGTCTTTTTTTTTTTTTTGAGAAAAGCGATTTTTTTTCCCTGGGGAAAAAAAATCGCTGTTCTGGTTGTTTGATGTTTTGTTAATTCGAACTTTAGAGTTTGATATAACAACGTTCAATTATCTGATCGTTCATTGTTATGATAAAGACCCCTTCAGATGTTACCTGGAGCTACAGGCATTCCGTGGCTTGCAGAGTAATATAGATGCCCTTGTAATGATCTTGGATGCTGCATGTCTTACTTGCTGTAGGAATGATCATCTCCCTTTTTACATCAGTTTATTTTTGTAATGATCTCTTTTCCCTGAATACATGGCACTTAACATAATAGTTTCACAGTGTACACCCTTGATGTTCTGCTCATGAAGAGATATGTCTTGACCATGTGAGCTGTCACAGGTGGAAGGAGATGCTGGATACAAGACAGGGTGTGTTGGACTAATGTCTGGTTTACAGTTGACTATATTTCCTGGACATAGCATGATTATGGCAACTTGCCCATTATGTATAAACTATGCAGGACCACATGATGCGGAAGAGAAAGTCCTGGCACCTTCACCACCACCCGCTGATGTGATTCATGATGGCTCTGATATAGTAGATGCAGTTGTTTCATGAAGGAGGGTGTAAGGCTATTTTCAGGTGGATATCAATGTTCTGCCACCTGCTCTTGCTACAGCAGCTGACTGAGGCAATGGTGTACAGTCAGGTGGAAAAACATTTTGTTTACACCGAGTCTCTCCTACACCGAATGTCGTATAATATATTTTCTTGAGTGACAGATTCTGACAACTGAGCCACCAGAAACCCTGGACATGATAGCCATCACTCACTTGCAATAATGGTCTTCTGTAGGTTGAATGACAGGCCACTGTGCTGGCCCAACTGCAATGAACATCTCACTTTATTCTTTGTTTGGCTTGAACTCATTCCAAGTATGTCATGACTCGAACTTTGTACACAGGTCACATTTTTGCTTCATCATTTTTAAACTCTATATATATATATATATATATATATATATATATATATATATATATATATATGAGAGTACTCTATATAATTGAATGTTCAGAATTCTGAACGTATTTAATACTGTCAGAAGTGATTGAAAATCATTTGATTTCTTCTGCCAATTTTAAGTCCATGAAGGATTGTGCACAGAGGGATCAGGGAATTTGCCCGTTCTGTACTGTAAACCAGTCTTGGACTTGGTATATATAATTAGCAGGGGGTGTAAGGGGTACAGCTTCACACACTGGATGTTCAGGGGGGGCTTGCCCCCTGCAAAAAACATAAGTGTTTTGTTTTTTCCATTGTTTTGGCTTTCAGTCTTTTAGGATTGATATTTAGCTGTTTGAGGTTTGTGTACTTCGATATCATATATATATATATATATATATATATATATATATATATATATATATATATATATATATATATATATATATATCCCTTGTCAGGTCATTCTTGTGCATACAAAACCATCAGTGTTTATCTACATGTTTTATGTTTGATTTGCCAATGCAAATTATCTTGCATCCTCTTTCTGTGTCATCTTTCCTTTCATATCTTACACAATGTTCTTTCTCTCTTAATATAGAGAAAAGGGAAAATATATCCTTCCTTTCCACCCACACCTTCAAGTCTTCCATTCGTTACCTTTGTGGGGAACACTTTCTTTGCTCTTGTTCCTTTTCCAGTGTCCTATAGATTCAATTTCCACACCTTTTTTAAATTATAATTTGTGACCACATGACTAGCTATCTCAGAAGAACATGTCAGACTCTGCACTTGAAAGCTGTCTATCATTGTGTGTTGTGATACTTTGCACAGCAATGAACAAACATACTAAATTATGTTATAGTACTCCAAATGCTCTGATAACCCTTGGTTCTTGCACTAATATTCTTTACTTGATATAATTTTGCATTGTAAGACCTCAGCACCCTGTCATTGTATGCAGCCATTGCTCTGTTCTGCTTATAGCAAGAACTGCTGCATATAGCTATTCAAAGTTGCTGTTATAGCTCTGATTAGCAGCACACCTGAGCAGTGATGACTGTTATATGCATTTATAATTAGTACTTCTTACAATACAGAATGATACTTTCTCACACCGGTTTTGCTAAGCTGCACTGCAAATATTTATGAAGCCCACCTGTTAAATTTAATGTCAGTGAACCATGTGAGGAGACAGATTTTAGTGCAACGTGTGAGCCACATGAAGAGGGTGATTTCAGTGCATCACTACACTGCAAGTTTTTCTTCGGGCACCTCTTCGACATTTCACTGTTTACATGATATGCTTCAGGTAAACATATTCTTCGACTGACTGATACAGGAGTTAGGAGACATGAGGCTACTACTGTTAAGATATGAAAGCATAAAAACACAAATAATTTTATTGAGTGGTATGTCTGCAGGCATTACACCAGCAGAATAATTCTGATACATTTGAAATAACTTTTTTCTCATTTTAGAATCAAAAACTGATTTCTGAAATGTGATAATAGTTCATAGAGCACAACTGTTACACAACGAGATCAGAAAGTTTAATAAAATTTAACACTTAAATGGATCAGTGTGTTACTTTAATTCTCTTTTTTGATCTAAAATATGTTTCCGAAGGGCAATGCATGTATCTGTTTCTTTATTGGGTTTCAGTATGAAATGTGTTTTCAATGGAATAAGTGATGGGATCTAAAAGTAGATCCGGTTTTATGAAGTCAAGATGAATGGGGCACATATTCTGTAACATAAGGATGGGAGAATCTAACTGCAGTCCTTCAGAAGTAAGCTCTGTATTTTACGAGCAAGTAACTTACTTTGGAATGACAACAAAAAGAGAAACAGTACTGGAAAAGTAGCTTCCAGGTAGGAAAATCATTTCTTCACTCAACACAGCTCTACTTTTAGCTTAGTGAAATATCAGATCTACAAGCCAACAATCAGGTTGTTAGCATACAGCACGTGTGTTACTTATGACTGTGTGAGCAAGCCAGACATTTTTAATGCTCACAAAAACCTGGAAACCTTCAAAGTGCTGGGTAGGCTCCAGGAATTTACCATGGTATATACCTTTTAAACATAAAACATTATTTCACTTTTTAGGCCATATGACTTAAGTGCACTGAGGTTTGCCCTCATCAAAATTTCTTGAATGCCCAAACTATAATCTAACTTATAAGAAAAATATTACCTGTCTTTGAGAATGTTTTGCAATATTTGTACTCAGTGAAACAAAGGAAAATAAAATGTTTACTTCAGCAATTAGGAAAGGGGTCTTTTCCTAGTATATTTGGCATTCATACTGCATTTCTGGAATTATGTCATGCTTTGGGACTTGAAATTATCCTTGAATGAATTAAAAGTTGAGACTTTCTAAAAAAATTCACAAAACCTTCAGAAATGGTATGGAACAAGTATCCTGCCATCAAACAGGAATTAAAACAGCAAAAAGAAATATTTTTTTTATTTCTGTCACAGTTAATAAACAATACAGTAGCATATCTATTAAAACTGTTTCATTTAACTACCTTAACTATTGTATAACGTTATATTTTTTCCACATAGTATCTGTATGCGACCAGCATTCACAGTACTTAGGTAAGATACCTATTTTTTTCTAATGACAAACAGACTCACCTAATTTGGTCAAAACAAAAACAATTGCAAATAAATTATAAGGAAGATGCTATCATACATATTAAAAGATGAGAGCGGGTATGTTGCCATCTTTCCTCACATTGCTAAAGAACTTCAAATAAGAACTAGATACAGTCATAACTTTTTCATAACCGCAGGTAAAATAAGCCAAGTATGCGTGAACTAATTAAAAGAATTCTGACTTGCTACATTTATCATTAGTCCTTTGAGATCATGTGGTGATTTGTTATCACCAACAGACCTAGAACACTCATAAAATCCTTAGCAGCGCCAAAGGTTTGCAGGGTACATGATGGCTAGTGTTACAATTATGGACTTAGGATCTCTAGAGTCATAGGGCACATTGTTTCCCGAAGGATGCTAGATCAAGAAACTCTCAAATCCTGCTACAACACCTGCATGCTAGTGATCTGGATTTCAGACTGAATCTGAGTCAAGAAAATGGAGCTGAGAAGAGAATATAGAATCAGAGCTGTAGGAGTTATACCATACCTGCATGATACCATTACAGTTTTTAGTAACATGAGTGCTGTTGAAATTGCAAAATAAAAATATGAGAGATGTTTTTTTTTTTTTAAAGAAAATGTACCTACTCATTTTGAAAAGTATGTTCTAATACTGAAACAATGCAAGGAGGAGTTCACTGTACAGCAGTAAAGACAGGAAGACCATTAATTTGCTTCTGTAATACACACCATATGTTGTTCCAACAATCAGATACCTTTGAAAATATAATTTTCTGATTGTTGGCTCAGTGACTTCATTATATTTTTACAGACTGTAGGACAGCAATGGTGAAAGAATTTACATAAAAGTATAAAAATATATATGTGGGTTAACAATTGTAGCAAAACTCGATTACTGTGTGATGCCAGGGCCCATGCCAAGTGAAAGAAAATTCATTTCAAGATATTATGTATTTCTCTCTCTTATTTCTTACTAGTAAGGTGTGTAGTCTACAAAGTGTGTGTAACCTTGTGACCGTTTCTCTTCCAAAAGGGGATTAAAGAAAATGCAATGCATGAATATGCAATTTGAAATAGAACCATTTGCATCTCATGTGCTACAGGCATTAAGATGTTATTATAGCCCACTTCAAGGAAACAGCTGATTAGATCTGTGAAAATAAATCAAACATTACAATGTACAGAGTTAAGACATGTACAGTGACATCCTTTGTACTGGTACTTTAATGTTATAGGCTGATGCAATTAAGCTCTTATCCTTTATAGATGACTGAACTGCTTCAGGTATATTTGTTGTGGGAAAGCAAAGCAGCTCTAATAAACTGACATAATGATTTTCTATAAAAGAAAATGATGTAATGTTTTGTGGGAAATACAGTTCTGGACAAGAAATGTATATGAATATTTAAGCTTGGTCTTTGTTCTGTCATGTTGTCTTGTTTTTGCTTGGAAGACAAATCTGTAAAAAGATCTGTGTTCTGGTATTGAATTCTTTTAGGATATTTCTAATTTAGAGTAGTTAGGATCGTTATGTTTAACAAAAGGTAACTAGAATAGTCTATTATCTGTAGTTCATATACTTATTTTCATCCTTGTGCCTGTGAATTTTAATTTATCCTTCCATATGCACTTTCATATACCTCTTCATATTTAATTTATTTCTGTATTGTTTGCCTTATAATTTAAGTGAAGCTTGTTTATTCACTTTTAAGCTTCTGCGGCTAGTGTTTTTATTACATATATGTATTATTGCTGTGTAACATCTAGAAGGAGGGTTATCATTTATCACTGTGGGTTAAACAAGCTACGGTGACTCCCATTTCCACTTAGATAGATCATTTGGGCCTACCACTAGGGAAAATATCAGGGTATATGATTTCATACTTATCTTAATAAAGAACAACAGGTACATGGAGGTCACTGGTCAAATCCAGGGTGGTGGCAATATTACCATGACAGTAAAAAAAGTTATGGAGAAATTGAAGAATTCTTTCATCCTTCCCTGGGAATTATGTGTATGTTAAAATAATAACTACCATGGGTAAAAGATATTGAAAGACACTGTGATTCACAGAAAAATAGTGAGAAATGAGCCTGGGGTGCTATGTCAAAGACTCAGCTCTGAAGTTGGCTTGTGTACAGTCTTATCTGTGGGTAGATTCCAGAAGCTCATACCCAGGACAGAAGTGCATATCCCCTTGTGGCCAGGTTGCAGTGTGTGAACTGACTTTTGAGTTAGACGTCTGTGTGCAGTTCTGCAACTCAAGAGATCATCCCTCCTGTACCAGCATGCAGTTCAAACTCTATTTATGCCACTGTCCAACAAATATGTAATGAATCTTTTTCACCAATGCATTGCTTAGTTATAGTTCATGAAACGTGGTATAATGACAGTGTTGCAAGGTGTTTTTGGAAGGGGAAGCCACCATGTTTCCTCACTTACAGCCCTGAAGAAGGGTAGTCCATGGAATCCTGAGTTTTTGATTTTATTTGTGGCAGTTAAATGTACAGCAGATTGATGAATCATTTGCTTAATACGAGATTTGCAAAAGTGTTATCTAAAATATGTTCGCTCTGCTCTATGAGTGGACAATCACTTCATTTTTATTGATAATATAGCTATATTCACATTTTTCTTTCAATTTTCTGATGTGTATAAAGAGTAACTTTTTGCTTCCAACCATAAAGATTAAACTGAATCTGTGGCAAGAAATGGAAACTTTTGTTAACAGTAAGCAGTTTCATTACATTAACTTAGACTTTTTTTAAATAACGTCGGCAATTCTTTAAGGAAATGTAGTATCTCTTTTTGTGGGACATATTTTGTCTTAAAATAGACAAAGTCCTGAAAGCCTGACCTACTGACAACATTGCCTTATTACCCCATGTGATCACTGTGATAAGCAAGCTTATGAATGCCCTTTGTATGTGTTTTTGCAGGCTCTACCGCCAATGTGGGGAATAATCTGTAAATATATTATGCCTGATGGTAGTCCATAGGTTCATAGGTGGTTACTGGGCTACTGACCCGAAGGTCTTTATAAGCCTAGCAGTGTGTACCCCGTATAATACTAAATACCCAATATAAAGGATCTTGTCCAAAGTCGAGATCTTAGTTAACAATGACTGCCCATGGGAGGGTCATAGGTGAAATCCGTGGCAGGAATGTACGATTTCCCATCCAGTTATCCAGGCAATACTTAAACAGGATCATAGAGGGGTTTTGTTTGATGTGAATTGATAGCCTATTTCCGAGGAGTGGCAATCTCTGAGAAACATATCTGTCTCTCTAGCAGGTACTATGTTTGTTGCAGGCCAGGTTAAGGTCCCTGTATTAGGTGACCCTTATCCCATTTGAGTTGTGGATGTGCAGCATTTCCATTAGATTTGGATTCAAGATCGCATTGTAGGCCAGGCACAAGTCTCCTCTAAGTAGTCTGTATGCTATGGAGTACAGTGACAGTGACTTCAGTCTGTCAGTGTCTGTATGACATGTGCTGACACCCTGAATTTTCTCGATTAGAAATCTCTGAGGTCTCTCAAGTTGCTGCAGGGGCCTGGTAAGGTACATACCAAAGCAAGAATTGCACTCAATTGCTAGCTTGATAAGGGTTGAGTACAGGGCTGTTATTTCCTTTTTCGCTCTTGAGGTAATGCATTTGCTAATGAGGTGTGTGATTCCTTAACACAGTAGACACATGGTGGTGAAAATTTAGGTTACAGTCACCTTACATTCGCAAATTTCTCACTGCTGAATTGTTACCTAAGGCATTATTACTTATATGATAGTCTGCAGGAGTATCGTTTTGACCAAAGGGGAAGATAATGCATTTTTTAACAATGTGTTTGAGTCCATGGCTTTGGCACCAATCGTTGGCTTGTGTACATCCCTCTTGAAGTATACTGACATTGTTTGGGGATGTAATTATTGCACCTTATTTGCAGTCATCAGCAAACTTAGCCACAGCACCTCTGTTTTGACATGAACTTCTGAGAAGCATATTCCAAACAATAGAGGCCCAGCACTGACCCCTGTGGAACCTCAGCACTGACCCCTGTGGAACCTCACTGGTGACAGGTCTACTGGTTGAGCTAATGTCCCCAACTCTGACTGCGTGTGATCTGTCGGTGAATCAGTTAGCAACCCACGTGGTGACATAAAGGTTGATATTCAACTAGTAGAGTTTATCAATGATGCCTGAATGTGGGATTGTGTTGAAGGCCTTGGCTAAATAGGTAGGCTGTATGCACAGATATGCCTTTGTTTATGGCTCTGGTGACATTTTCAAAGATTTCACCAGGTTTAACCGGAATGACCTGCCTTTGACAAAACCAAACTGTGTCGGATCAAGAATATAGAGAGCACCTATATCCTTATTTATAAGGTCCATGATGATTTGTTCCATGGCCTTACAGATAAGGCTGGTTATGCTTATGAGTATGTAGTTCCCAGGGTCTGTTGCTGTACCCCCTTTATGAAGGGGGATGATGGTTGCTGCTTTCATTCAGCAGGGACAAAACCAGTATTCAGGCTGATGTTGAAGAGAGTACCTAATGAAGTTGCTAACTCATGTTTTAGACAATTTAAAATGCAACCTGGGATGCCCTCCAGTCCCATAGAGGCTGTGTTTTTGGCCTTGGACATAGTATTAATGACTTGCTCTTTGGAGATGCAAAGTGTGGGAGATGTAGAGGGGATGCTTTGTGGAATGTTTGGAGGTGACAGGGGAGTGGAATTTTCAACAAACCTGTCTGCTAACAGGTTAGCTATTTTCACAGGATCAACGCATGTGATGCTATCCACAGTTAGTTCAGCACACATCTGGGTCCTACCTTTTAGGTTATGAATATAATTGAAGAATGTTATATGGTTATTCTTAGTTATGGTTGCTAATTTTTTTCCAATTAGACCTTAGAGGATTTTACAAGCTGTTTTATTTGTTTGTTCAAGCAGAGGAGGGTGTTCTTCCAGTGCTGGACCTCTCTTTTTTATTCTTAGACAGCAACTTCTTTCTCTTGTTGTATAACTTATTAATGCTAGATGTCCACAGGGAGGCTTGTTTTTTCTTGAGGATCTTGTTTTGACCCTATCAGGTACAGCTGTGTCAATACATATATGTAAGTGTTTGTACTGGGCATTTATGTATACCTTAGTATAGTTGTCAATGCCATCTGTGGAAACAGGAGCTTGGAAATTATTTATGTCATCCCTTAGGAGGGTATAATTATCTTTGGTGATTTTATTTAGCCTGATATCACCTTAGAGGGGTTCAGGTGTTATAGCTACTTCAAATGTGACTAATTTGTGATTAGATTTAACTAGTGAGGGTCCTATACTTGTGGTGGTGCAATGGTCACCCATGTTGGTGAGGACCAGGTCGAGAATATGTGAGTCCCTTGTGGGGTTGCATACTATTTGTTCCAGGGCATTATTGTTAAAGTCCAGGAACTTTTGTGCAAGCATGTTGGTACTCGTATAAGTTTCCCACTCTAAGGAGGGATAGTTAAAATTGCCCATGACTAGAGGGTTAGTTGTAATTTGATTGGCTTAAGTAGGTCCAAATAAGCAGCGTGGGCATCTTAATTCACTAAAGAGGGCCTTTAGGTAATGACGACTTGAAGTGGGGTCTTTCCCACAGTTGAACGTGGAGTAACTCCATGGAGTTTTCCTGTCTAACCAGTCTAGAGGTGTATTTATCTTTGATGAAGATAGATACCTCTCTTCCTTTAGTTCTCACACATACATTTTGTGGTCTGAAAGTGTGGAAGGCATTGTAGTCTTGCAGGGCTGTGGTACTCTGTGTATCCCCGAACCAAGTTTCTGTGACTGCACAGATATCAACATCCTCCAGGCAGAGGCGTGCTTCCAGAGAGTGTCGTTTCGGATTTAAACTCCTAACATTTTGCAGCATAACCTTTCATTTATTTGTGAGTGATAGTTTCACAATGAAAATTTTGTTCTTGAGACCTTGCCTAAAAAAGACACTATGGGGGAGGCAAGTGCCTGAGCGAGTAACTGAAAGCCTAGAGGTGACAGGTGAAGACTGTCTCTGGAAAAGCAGTGTGGTCTATCAACCATGTCATTCCAGGCTGACAAGAACTGGAACAGCTTAAAATGACACTAGAAACTAAGCCAATTGTTGAAGTCAATCATTTTTTGTTTATATTGTGGCATCATCCTATTTGAAGGTAGGATGCTGCTCAAGGGTAGGGACATACCTGCTTGGGACACATATTCATAGAACTCAATCATATCTCTCTTCATAAAGTCCAGTGAGGTACGTCTCAAGTCATTCACACCGACATGAACTATGATGGAGTAATAACAGTACT
>NC_056747.1:93727977-93797977 GCF_019279795.1 Protopterus annectens
AAAAACCACAGAATTTATATGGAACAGACCAAAAATATGAGGCAAAAATCTGGACATTCTGTGAAAATCTGTATGGTTGTGAGGTATGTAGGATGGACATTTAAAGAGTGAAGCTAAATCTTTAATTATTTTGTGGTTTATGCAGATGCTGTGAAAGTGACTACTAAAACAAAATAAACTTTATGCTCAAGCAGAGGTTTAGTAGGCAGGAAGAAATCCCACTTTATAAATGATTACTTCACAGTGGGCAGTTTTCAACAGTCTAACAAATATGAACTCAGTTACTTTTTCCTTGGAGTTTCAGATTCAGGTATTGCTCGAGATTTCCACAATGCAAGGTTGTTTACAGAAGACAGTACTGGGAGTTAAAGGTATATTAATCACTACGTGTTTGAGAAAATGCTTGTGTTAGTACCTAATCCAAACAACATTTATGAAAGGGCAGGTCCAGGTGTATATAGGTTCATAGGCAGGTACTAGGCTATTGGCCCAAGGACCTAAGTAAGCCCAGCCAACAAGGTTCCCTGGCTTACACCACTCAAGAAAGTTATTTTCCTGTGCCCTGTTGAGCAGAGCCACAGAAGTGATCCCTGGGGTGTATTTCCTATTTTCCATCCACTCATAAAGATTTTTCTTGAAGAGTGCTAATGAGGAACTTTGCTTGACATAGATGGGTAGCTTGTTCCAGAGTATGGGAAGTCTCTGGGACAGGAATCAATCCCTCCAGGATGTCCTATTTATTATGGTGACAAGGTTTAGGTCCCTAGAGTGTGTAGCTCGGAGGGATTGGGATTTCTTTAGGTGCAGCATGTTCAACAGCTCAGGGTTTGACATAGCTTTATATGTTAGGCAGAGATCACCTCGGAGTAGGAGATATGCTATGGAGTAAAGCTGGAGTTTTTTGAGACAGTCAGTATAGGGCATCTGTTTGAGGCCAGTAATCCTCTGGCCTTTCCAGCTTCTGCAGATGTCTTGTGAGGTACATTCCAAAAGGGGCATTGTACTCTATAATGGGTCTAATGAGTGTCGAGTAGAGGGAAACAAAGACCTCCTTTTTCCTGGATGAGAACCCTTTTGCGATGAGGTGTGCCAAATAGAAGCATTTCCTGACTACTGTGGCGATGTGCTTATCAAAGGAGAGACTACTGTCCACCTGGTTCCCAAGGTCTCTTATCACACATTTGGCATTAACTAGACTGCCGTCTCTGTGGTAGTTCATGGGTACAGAGTTTTTACCAAAGGGGATGACAATGCACTTTTTGGCATTGAGCTTGAGGCCATGGCTCTGACACCAGGCATCTGTCTCAGTGAGGCCCTTCTGTAGGATGTCCACATAATTTGGGGACTCGACAATGGCTCCTAGTTTGCAGTCATTTGTGGACTTCGTTAGCCAAACGCCTTCTGTGTTAGCCTGTACTTCAAAGAAGTAGATACCAAACAGGAGAGGTCCTAGGAATGAACCTTGTGGTACTCCACTTGTCACTGGTTTGAAGTCAGATTTGGAGTTTGCAACTTTTACAGTGTGGGTTCTGTGAGTGAGCCAATTGGCAACCCATCTTGTGATGTAAGGATTTATACCTAGTTTAGTGAGTTTATCTATAATTCCAGAATGGGGGATAGTGTCGAAAGCCTTGGCGAGGTCAAGATAGGCTGCGTGAACCACCTTACCCTCATCTACAGCTTTGGTGACTGCCTCAAAGAAGTCAATCAGTTTCAGGAGGCATGATCTGCCTTTCACAAACCTGAACTGGGTGAGGTCCAGAGTTTGGAGGTTACAAATGCCTTTGTTTATGAGTTCCATGATGATACGGTCCATGTCCTTACAGACCAGGCTCATCAGGCTAATAGGGCAATAGTTCCCGGGATCAGTCGTGGCTCTCCCTTTGTGGAGTGGGATAACTGTTGCTGTGCTCCATAAAGTGGGCACAAAGCCTGATGTGAGGCTATGATTGAACATGGTGCTTAAGTGATGAGCCAGTTTGTTCTGAAGTTCGTGGAAAACACAGTGTGGGATATTGTCCATTCCCATGGATGCTGTGTTTTTGGCTTTAGAGAGTGCAGCTTTTACCTGCGTAGTTGTGATTACAGGGACTCTGCATTCTTCCTGTATAGATATGGGCCCTTTAGGGGCTGAGAGGGAGGGTAAAGTTAGCACTGAACCTATCTGCCAGGATGTTGGCAATATCAGTTGGTTGTGTAATTTTCGTGCTGTAACTCAGAGCAGATCTGGGTGTTGCCATTGAGATTCCTGACAAAGCTATAGAATGCTTTGTGGTTGTCCTTAGAATCAGTGGTGATTTTGTTTTTGTAGCTAGCTTTGGAGGATCTTATAAGGGATCTTACCTTCTTACTGAGGCTGACCAGGGAGCTGCTCCACTCATGGGATTTTACTCTCTTTTGCAACAGTTTCTTCCTTCTGTTGTAGAGTTTGTTTATGGCAGGGGACCACTAGATTGGATTCTTTTTTTTTGGAGGATAGCATCTTGGTTCTGTTTGGGATAGCATGATCCATGCACCCGTGTAAGTGCTTATAGAGTGCATTTGTGTAGGATTCAGCAGTTGTAACTGTATTGTCCATCTGCATGGATGTCATGAAGTTCGCCACTTCTGTCTTAAGAAGCATGAAGTTGGCTTTGGAGAAATTTTTACCATGGTTTCCTTAATGGAGGTGGGGGTGGGATGTAGATATCTAGGGTGATTAGCTTATGCTCGGATCTGACCAACAAGGAGTTGACTTCAGATGTGGAACACCGGTCACTCATACTGGTAATGACTAGGGCTAGGATATTGTTGCCCCTGGTGGGGGTGTGGATAAGTTGATCCAGGGCATTGGAATTTATGAATTCCAGAAAGCGTTGAGTGAAGTAGTTGGTACATGAGTAGTTTTTCCAGTTAATGGTGGGGTAGTTGAAATGAGCAGTTTTTCCAGTTAATGGTGGGGTAGTTGAAATTGTCCATTATTAGGGTGTTTTGTTAAATCCTAATATTTTCCAGTATATCAAGAAAAGAGAAATGGGAATCCTGGGACATGGTGGGGGATCTGTAGCAAGCTACAATTTGGATTGTAGTTTTGCCCAGAGTTAGTTGCACTTGGATAACCTTGGCTGCATTATGCTGAGCAACTAGCCTGGAGGTGTGGATATCCTTAATGAATATGGACACACCTAGGCCTTTGGTGTTCCGGTCCAGGTTAGATGGCCGAAAAGTGTGGTATGAGTTATAGCCTGGTAATGCAGTGGTGCACTCTGGAGCCTTGAACCAGGTTTCAGTCACTGCACAGATATCGATGTTCTCCATTTGAAGGAGTGCCTTGAGGGAGTGTATTTTGAGATTTAGACTTCTAGCATTGAGTAGCATTACCTTCAGTTTTTGCTTGCCTGTTGCTGTTATGGTGGTGAATTTGTCATTTGAACTGTGCCTAAAAAAGGCACAATAGGGGTGGCAAGAACCATAGCCAGTATCCAGAATTCCATGGGTGACAGGTGCAGGCTATCTCTGGCAAAACATTGTGGTCTGTCGACCATGTTGTCCCAGGCAGACAGATACTGGATCCCCTTAGAATGACACTAGAAGCTTAGCCAATTGTTGAAGTCAATCATTTTGTTCTTGTACTGCGGTATCATTCTGAGTGATGGCAGGATGCTGCTCAGGGCTAGGGTCATACCTGCCTGGCTACAAGATCAGAGGGCTTTTCCATGTCTTTTTTCATGTAGCCAGGGAGGTACGTTGCAGGTCGTTCACACCAACATGGACAATGACAGAGTCATATTTGTAACCAAACACAATAGAGACTGCCAAGAACGATACAGATTTTCACTCCACAACCACTGTAGGTATCCAAACACTTTACTGATTTCTCCAAAAATACAAGTGGAGCGCTTTCTTCCCACAATCGGGTCTTCCTCAGAACATTTAAAACACCAAACAACTTGATCTTAAATACCCATAGGCAACCACCCCACCTATTCCAATTAAACAATTAACATCCTCACAGAATACTTAAAGCAAACCTACTCAAAAAACACATTTACACAAAAAAACTGTGGTTTTGTGTGTGCTTTTTGAGTAAATGCGCTCAACTTGTATTTTTGGAGAAATCAATAAAGTGTTTGGATACCTACAGTGGTTGTGGAGTGGAAATCTGTATCGTTCAGAGTCATATTTGTAGTTGTTGTGGAGTGACCTGAGTGCATGGGTTATGTGGCGGATCCTAGCACCTGACAGGCAGCTGACAGTAACCATCTCCTTGTTTAGTCTGGTGAGTGGGACATCAGTGTGCTTGAATATAGAGTCACCTACGACTAGTGTTTTGGGTAAGTTGTTTTGCCTTATGGGCTGTGGTTGAGTGGCACACTGAGTCTGTGGGGTATGATCATTTGGGTTGTGTTGGGGGGGCGGAGGTTGATTGCATTTCTGCTTTGGAGGTCTCTGTTGCTTGAGCAGATTATTATTGAGAGCCTCCATGAATGTTTTGGTGTCTCTATGTGTGGATTTTGGTGGTGTAGGTTTAGTAGGACTATGTGATGAGTGTGGTGTGATGCAAGTGTTTACCTTCTCCTCTTGACTGTCAAGTTCAGTCTTGGATGGAGAGAGCTTTACCTCCATTTTGGCTTGATAACTGCATCTCTCACAGGTTGTAGTGTTTGGTGGTAGGAGGAGAGGGTTGTCTGTGTACATGAGGCAATAGTTACATTGCCCCAAGATGCCCAGATTCTTCAGATTGACAGGAGAGAACACAGGGAGCTGACCCTTGGACATGCCTGAATAAAAAACTATTTTCCTCTAGACAAGTGAGGAAAGTGAGTACAAAAACTGTTTTCCTCTAGGTAATGTGGAAGGTTGAGTGCTGTAGTAATTTGTATATGGGCATATTAAGGAAAAACTGGGAGGGTAAGGGAAGCAAAATAATATAGAGAAAAGTTAATAAGTTAAATAAAGTTAAGTAAAAGTTATTTAGATAATCTATGCATACAAAGAGATGAAAAGTAGTAAATGAGGGGAGAAGGATGGTAGGGAACAGTAGGAAGGCACGAGAGAAAGAAATGGATTTCTGGTATATAAGGCTGAGGCATGTAGCCCACATTAACTACTAGTAAGAGATAGTCCTGTGTGGGGCATCCTGGAGAGTGAGAGACTTGAGGACCTGAGGTACAAGAGGTGATAAGACCAGTCCAGAAGGTGGCACACCAGGATCTAATAGAAAGTGGTAGGAGAGTGGGGAAGTTGAGTGGGGCAAGAAAGGCCACGAAAAGCAGCACAAAAGAAAGAGAATGGACTTATAGGACAGAGGTATGATGTAAGCCAAGACAGACAAATGGAGGACAGGATGAGAAAATGGAGAATGGAATGACACAGTATAGCAGTAGGAGAATGAGGTGGAAAGTGATTATGGGGGTGGCATAGGAGGGAAATAATGAAGGAAAAGGGGACAAACAATGGCATGAGAGCTCAGGAGGCAGCACTAATGGTCAGTAGAGCAAAAAGAAGAAACCGAGGGCAAAATTGAGGAAGGAGAGTAATTCAGTAGGAGATGAGGGCAAGGCAAAGCAGGGGAAGCACTGAAGAAGGAAGAATGGAATGAGAATTAACAGGAGTATGACAGGGATGGTGAGGTCCCCAAGTATCAGTCAAGGGATAGTAGAAACAGAAAACTAAAGCAAGACTGGGCCAAAGATGTGCTGATGGCAAAGAATTCCATGTCAAAAAGTTAAGATGGTATCAGACAGAATAACAGAGTTGGAGGTCATCCCAGGATTAATTTTAACCAACGTCAGGCCAAGTCATGGCGAGTATAGTTACATAAGGCAGAAGTGCTTCATCATAGGCACATAGTGGACTGTAAGGTAATAAATTCTCTGGCTGAAGGCACAACACTGATGCCCCCTGCCAAAAAAAAATGCTGCTATCAGAAATCTGAGTACATTTGTTGACAACAAGCTCTCCTTTGACCACATGCATCCATAGCCATTTGGAAAACCTTCTATTTAACCTATTTGATAAATAAGAATTTTTTTTAAGTTCAAAAATGTTATCATACTTTTCTACAACTTCCTTATTAGGCTCACATTTGAATACAATACTTCCTCCACCATGCAGGTGCCCAGAAACATGACCCATTTTGTAGGACCTCAAAGTATCTTCACAAAGAAAATCAAGGCCTGAGTTCCATTAATTACACAGTGCGTCTTAGAACCCTATCTCTCTTATCTGCCTCATACAGACTCCTCAGCAGTGACCTCTGCTTGGCCTTCAAGGCCTCAAATGACTATGTTCTGAGCAATCTCCTTTACATTAGCAAAACTTATAACAAAATGACCATCTGCATAAAAGGCCTTACCCTTCAACATAACCTGCCTTCATGATAGATACCTCAAGTCAAAGAATCCCTGCCCTCTGGAACAGATTCCTCTTCTAGCTGCTGATGGAAATGGAGCAGGATTATTTGTGACTAAGACAAGTCATGGGAAGAGGAGAGGTCATGCTACCTAAGGCAGGCTATACGTTAGCCTTCAAACAAAGGCCATGTTTTCAGAGAGTTTGGAAAGGTACAGCAACAAAGCAGTTTCTTTAAAGTGAGGTGGGAGATATGGGGAGTCAGAATGCTTGAAGACGAAAAATAATAAAGAATCAGAAGGAGCTCCATGAAAATAATGGCACAGGTTAGACCACAAAAATATGGAACAGAGCAACAGGAAAAAGACACATTGCAAGATGGAGAACTCCTAAGCAATGGAAAGGTGAATGAGTGAATGTCAAGTAGTAGCACTGAATTTGTAAAGCAAATGTAATAGAGAATCAGACATATGTGCCAACAATAGTAGAAAATGGGGCCTGAAGTACAGGAACAGAGACTCTGTAAGGGACTAGTGAATGGGGGCAGGTCGCAGGATATGACAGAAAAGGGATCAAATGAAAAGAACTGAAAAATAATGAAAAATAGGATTGGTACAGTATCAATATGTTGGGAACAGAATTAGAAGAGGGGGACTTGAAGATTGATAAACAGGCACAATGCACCAAACTCCCAATGCAAACAAAAGTAAGATGATGGAAACAATGAAATATTAAGGAGGCAGAAGGAAAGAAATAAAATAAGAGCCATCAAGTCTTCAACCTAGTAGAGAGAAACTCATAGGAAAGTATCATCTTCAAGGGCATGGAAGGGAAAACAAGATGGAGAAGTAGCAGATACAGATGGATTTCTACACCGTGCTTCAGAAGCTGATAGTAAGGAAACACCTACAGACATTGTCTTATGAAAAGTGGGAAGAATACTGGGATTTGAACTTAAAGTATTACAGGCAAGCAGTTAAGGCTCCTCTACACTCCACACTGGCTAATGTTAACCAAGACACCTACCTCTCCAAGGAGTTTTAATAGCATGATCCTGTCTAACTTCTGATCAGTTGTTTTTCTATAGTCAGCATCACTGCTTGGACTCACACTGCTTTAAGGTCTTATCTCCCATTCTCCTATGATAGAACACTTGCTATGGGAGTACTGAACTTAGTTTATTCAAAAATGCAAGATCAAAATTCTCAAGTGGTCATCTATATGCAATTTCCTTAGCATTCCACATTTGTTTTTGACACAGCTTGGTTGGGATGGATTTTCTTTTAATTTCTAAGGGGTTATTCACTTTTAGGCTTGATTTTGTGTGCTACCAGATAATACGAGTCAGTCATTTTGTTATGCTCAGTGAAATGTCATCTCAGTTGAAGTTAATCTGCTAAGCCATTCAAAGGTGTAAGCAGCTATTCATTCTCCAAACATTTATATAGAAATAGCAACATTACATTATGATGTCAATGAACCCAAAAGACCTCCCTTTGGTCTTTTGGTCAGCTATTAAATGCACTTTGATCCAAAACATACTTAAACAACAATTTTTGCTTTCCATTCATTTACTGAAGCCTATTTATTATGAAAGTTTTTCTGCAGCAATGCTTACTTCTTAGTGTATCGTGGGGATATTTCTGTCCATTCCTCCAGCTGTATGCCATGCTTTGGCATCCAGCCTTGAACCCTGCAGAAGAAATTATTGAGCATAAGGTTTGTGATACAAGATGGCATCATCAATAGCCCTGGTATGGTGATTCCGAAGACATATGTCAAAATAAAATGTGCTGAAACTACCATTTTCCCATTCTTCTGTGATGTAGGCCACCCTGCCATGATACAGTAGGAAGTAATCCAGAATACAGTGGTAGAAGCTTTGCAGTATATAGAACTGTGCGGCGAGAAAAGAAATTTATTATATCACAGGACACTGTTGAAAATGCTTTTAAGGATAAGAACCTGCACAGATCTAAATGGTGGCTGCTAGCATAAAGTATACTTTGATATATTTTCAATGCTTTTCACTGGTACCTGTCTAATAAATGAAAAATCACAGCATACATATCAATGTACAATAATACTGATTAATATATCTCTGTTTAAACCTCTCTGAATTAATTGAATTCTGCTTTAATGTATAATTTCTGTATATATTACTGTAATCAAACAAACTAGAGTCCTGCTTTTATGTATATATTCTGTATATGTTACTCTATTTACAATCTGTAACACTATTTCTACCTCTGCACCAATTAATGTTTATATTTTTTCTGCATCTATGTTCTTGTTGGAGCTTTTGTCCCCAGGCTTCCACTGAAAATGGGCTCTTTTAGACCCAGTGGACTTTTGCTGTAAACAAATGCAATAAATAAATAAATATCATACTTTGAAGGGCCAAGTTGTGCACCTGTTATAAGTATACCCATGCAGAAATAGAATGTGCATAAAATATAACTAGTTATAATTACAAATAATCACAATACATTTAACTGCGTACAATAAAACTGAAACTTAAGATGTGTTAATTTCTTTCTGTATTAAGTAATAAAAGTGGAAGCTGGAAAAATGCATGCACAGAAGCGGAAGTGACTGGAGCTTGTAAAACCCCTAACAAGTATTCCAAGCCAAACTCAGAAGGTGGTAAAATTTATACCTATCTTGGACTTTCTGCTCATAAGGGAGGTTTCACTTTTTGACTAAGTACAGCTGTTTCTGCTTTGTCATTCTAGACTTTCCTAGGTCCTCATAAAATGTATAGCTTCAACAAGATGGACTTACCAGGCAGTGCGATTACATTTATTTCAAACTTCAATTAATTAAACCCGCAGTTCACTACAACCCTTTAACTGAAACCTTCAATAGTGAATACAGATGGTTTAGTTGTTTTCCCATATGGACCCTGGCATTTAGCAGAAATACCAACCATCACAGCTTGGGCATTGCATCACTCCTTCTAGAATTTCACAGCAGCCCTTTGCAGCTGAGTGGAACTTTGGCAACTAAGTTATCGTTTTTCCCTTTCCTACTTAACTCTGCCACACTGCAGAGTTTTGTAAAAGTTAGAAAAAAATTTTCTTTAAATTTAGTGTAATAAGCAACTCATTTAAAGCCTCACTGTTACTTAAACACACACACACACACACACACACACACACACACACACACACACACACACACACACACACACACACACACACACTCACATTTATTTATTATATCTACAGTTGATGTTCCTTTTTCTGATTTTAAGGAGTTTCACCTAGCAACTACATTGGTCATGAAGTACTAATTTTCCTTATGGATTCATCCCTGACATCTTGTCTCTGTACATACAACATGTAGCACAACTGTAAATTATGTTTGTTTTGTGAATAATACATTCAATTGTTACCAACCTTCCTATTATTTTACTTTTCACTTCTACACATCGCCACAATAGTCAGGAAATCCTTCTATGTGGCACATCTCATCACTAAGGGCTTTTCGTCCAAAAAAGGAGGTCATTGCTCACTGTGCTCATCCCTCATTAGATCCATTATAGAATACAATGCCCCATTTGGTATGTACCTCTTAAGACATCTGCAACAACTGGAAAGGCCGCAGAAATACCTCACTAAAAGAATCACAGGCCTAAAGCAGATGCCCTATGCTGACCGCCTTAAAAAACTCCAGCTATACTCTGTTGCATATCGTCTACTCAGAGGCAATCTCTGCTTAACATACAAGGCCATGTCAAACCCAGAGCTGTTGGACATGCTACACTTAAAGAAATCCCAGTCCCTAAGAGCCACACGCTCCAGGGATCTAAACCTTGTCATCACAATAAATAAAACATGCTGGAGGGATAAGTTCCTGACCCAGAGACTCCCCAGACTCTGGAATAAACTGCTCATACATGTCAAGCAGAGAGCCTCTTTGGTCCTCTTCAAAAGGAACCTTGACGATTGGATGGGAGAAAGGAAATTCACCTCAGGGATCAAGTCAGTCGCGCTGCTAGACAGGAGTCCAGGGGAGTAAATAGTGTGGGGAAAAAATAGCCAGGGAATTGTTACGGCTAGGCTTGCATTGGCCCTAGGGCCGATAACCTAGTACCAACCTATGAACCAACATGTTCAAATCCATAACTTTGCAAATGATTCAGGTTTTCTTTTATAATTTTATGTATGTATTTATTTTATTTTACATTTGTTGACCGGGAGAGTCCAACTGGAATACAAGTCCATTTTCAGTGGAGGCCCGGGGAGAAAAGCTCCAAGAGAACAATTTTTTACAAAACATAGTTTTAAGGACAGACTTTTGACATACAATTTCCATAGTAGAGACTTTGACATACATATTAACTAACAGATAGGATACATTAATTCTCTACAATATAATATTAAATTTTAGAAGATATTCCTAAGTTTAGGATTCCGGTGATAGATTTACTATCAGAGTAAAAGCAAAGAGATGTAGAATAATGCTCCGAGAGAGCAGATGATGCTTGCTATAGTTGAGAAGGATAACAAATTGATTTACTATATGTCTTCGCCTGGTTTTAGTTGAGAAGGATAGCAAATTGATTTACAATATGTCTTCTCCTGGTTTTAGTTGCTTAATGAAAGTACAATATTGCTGGGGTAGTTTTCCCTAACTCCTGGAGAGATGGGATGAGCAGTAGATTAACAGTCCTAAATGGGTACAGTACTATGATTGGTTGGCTTAGCAGAGTTACTTAAGTTAGGTGAAGTGTTCTAATGAGACATTAACTAGGGGGATACAGGAGCACAGTCGATTATTCAAAAAGTGGGTTTTAAGAAGTTTCTTGAACTGTGATGGGGATTTGTTGTCAGTTAAGTGAGCAGGAAGGGAGTTCCAGGTTTTTGCTATACAGTGACTGTAGACAGACTTACCAGCTTCATTGTTATATTTGGTTACTTTGAGGAGGTTTTGTATGCTAGACCTCAAGGGTCTGGTGGTTGTATAGGGTTGCAAAAGATTTTGTAGGACTGGGGTGTTTTCAGAGTTATGTATTATATTATGGGCTAGTGATAGTTAACTGAGTTGAATTAGTAGTGACAGTTCTAGCCAGTTGAGTTTTTTAGGCATTCACAGTGATGTGTTCTGATGGGAGAGGTTGTAGCGAATTTGGCTGTCTTATTATAACAACTATCAAGTTTGTTTAGGTCGAATTTGCAGAGATTTGTAAGCACGGGGGAGGCATAAAGTAGGGTGGATAGTAGACAAGCCCTCGCTATTGTAGTTTTGGGAGTGGTCAGTGAGGAATTTGTTATTGCGATACAGTAGGCCAAGTTTTTAATGTACTTTTTTATGGTTATAGAAATATGTAGGTCAAATCTAAGGTGATTATCTATTTCAACCCCTAATAGTTTGGTATGATTTGTGGGGGTGATTGTGGTCTTGTTAAAGGAAGAGATGAAGAAAAAATCTGTGGGAGCTAGAGTACTAGCTTTGTTTTACTTGGGTTCAGAATGAGCCTTTGGTTTGTAATCCAAGTTTCTGCTAGGGAAAAGCATTCTTGAGTTAGGGAGTGAAAGATGTCAGTTGATTTGGCTGTGCATATTATGGTGGTATCATCTGCATATTGCACTATTGAGGCTTTAGGAATACTGTTTGGGAGCTGATTGGTGAAGAGGGTAAAAAGAAGTGCCCCCAGGATGGAGCCTTGGGGTACTCCTAGGGAGACTGGTAGGGAGGGGGAGAGCTGGTTTTGCCACATAACAGCTTGTTTCCTTCTCTCTAGGCAGTTTTTGAACCAGGAGATGGCAGGGGTGGTAAGGTTTAGAGTTGCTAGTGAAAGGAGGAGTTTATTGTGGTTAACCATATTGAATGCTTTGGACAAGTCAAGGAAGGTGGCAAATACAAGGAGTCAATTGTTTCTGTGAGTATTGACAATGTTGGTGAATTCTGTGGTGGTGGTGCTATGGAAAGGTCTAAAGCCATGCTATTGTGTTGCTATTAGATTATTTTCTAGGAGATATTTCATTAGTTGCTTGTGTATTACCCTCTCTAAAATTTTGTATGGCTATAGGGCGGTAGTTATTGAGTTATTGAGCTCTAGGGAGGTTCCCCCTTTATGTAGAGGGATGATATGTGATATTTTCCATAGCTTGGGTACTATACACTCGGAGATGGATCTGTTAATTAGGATGGAAACAGGATATGATATGGCTTCTACAGACAGGTGGAGGTATTCAGCGGGTAATTTGTCTGCAGCTAGAGACATTGGTTTGAGCTTGCAGAGTAGTTTTTCAATGGATTTGGTTGGTTCTGGGTGGAAGCTGAACTTGGGGCAATTGTTAGTTGGGGGTGGAGGTGGATTTGCAGGGGTGAGGATGCTGTCATAGGGTTTGTTGTTTGCAAGGGTCTGGATGATTTCTGTAAAGTATTAAATAGAGTGGGGACAAGGGAGCCCGCAGGATTTTTTGCAGGGGGGTGCAAACCCAAGCCCCGCCCATGCAGCCCCACCCCTCCGCTGTCCCCGCCCACTCAGCTCCACCCCCACCCCTGCCCACGCAGCCATTCCAGTGTCCCAATACTTGGCTATTTTTCCCCATTTGTCATAGGCACTGTTCAAATCTCTCAGTGTGCATACTGTTTTATGCTTTACTTCTACAATGATTACAGATATTTGGATTTCATTTACAACTTTTATTTCAAATTTTATAGCACAAACACTGATATACATTTACTAAACCTAAACAAAGCAATAGTCTTACAATGAAAAGAGACTTAGCATTAAAACTTCTCTACCTTTGAAACCCACATTCACCGAAATAACATTGAAACCCGCATTCAAAGAAAATGCATCTAGCCAGTGGCAGGGTAAGTTTACCTTTGGGCTGTTTTCAAATCATAGGCTCCTTGCACACATTTTTAGAACCATGCAAAAGTTATTTGATTCACCTTCTTGACTGTATTAATTATACTATATAATAATTGAATTATATTCCTTGTATAATACAGCACCACTTGTTAGTGTGTGTTTTAAATTTATAGTTCTGAACATTTTTCCTTTAAGCAATGAAACAAATCATATGAACCAATAATGACAACCTGCCCAATTCAGAACATTTCAACCATAAAGGGCCACTCTACTTGAACTTCTGTCATACAATCCACCAATATCAATCAATATGCAGAATCTTTGCAGAAGTAAAACTCATCTGAATAATTCCACATTAAAGAGATCTGAAACCAGCAAAGAGGTTGTTGCTAGAAAACAACTTTATATTTCAGTGTTTCATTTACAAATTCACTGCCTGCTGCCCTTGAAAAATAAATTGCTTATGTTATATTAAAAAAAATGGTAAGCTGGTATATTGCAATAGAGAATGGGTGGCAAGCTGAAAAACAAGTACATAGTTATTAGGCATCTCATCCAAAGGAGGACATACAAAATACAAATCTACATGTTGTGGGAGTAGAACCTACAGCCCTCTGTATCAAGATGCAAGTATGTTACCTCCTGTGCTGCTTTAAAAATTCTATACCACAATAGTGATACTATTTGCTAAACAAAACAATTGCACATTTTAAGCAGGCTTAGCATGAGCAGCAGTAAAACTCTCTTCCCTTGAAACTCACAATTACTTGAAAATGCACTTGAAAATAAATTCCACCTGGTAACTCTAGGGCATTTCACTCTCTCTAACACACACCTCAACCTCTAAGTGCAAGAAATCTGGACAAAGCCTAAAGTAAATAGGACCAAATTATAAATATTGCTCTCATGAACTTAGAACATTGCTAGAATAACAGGATTTATGTTAGTATGCATTTTTCTAAAGGATATTACATCTAAAACTCAAATGTCTGTCATTACTTAGCAACTTCAATACTTTTTAGGAGGAATATAGGGCAAAATCTGGACATTCTCCAAAAACCTGGACAGCTGAGGGGTATGCTTCCTCCTTCTTATACATACATACATACAGACACACATACACACCATACCTCTCAATCTGTTAACACAAGAAATTTGGACAAAGCCTGTTATAACGTTGGGGATAAAGGCCCAAAACTAGGGACACATTAGAAAGTTGCTGGAATAAAAGGGTTTATGTTAGAATAAAATTTTCTGAATGATATGAAGTCTGAAAATGAAATGCATGTCATTATTTATTAACCAACTATATTCAGATATAGTTGGTTGCCTCAGTACTCACCGTGGCTTGCATTTTCTCCTGTCTTGAAAGGCCCACTCTGCTTAACTTGTGTATTATTTCCTCAGTTACTTCACCGTGGGTTGCAAGGCAGCTTCATCACTAGTGTGTGCACAAAATATAATGCCTTCAATGAGTCTTGCAAGAAATCACATGCAATCATCATGGCACAAAGGTTCTACTGAAGATGCTTTAAATTTTTCTCATACACGAACACGACAGAAGCCAGAAACAGCTGTTATTCCACAGCCAGATGCAGCAGTAGCAAAACAAATTGCAGAGAACCAAAATAAATTGGAACCAGTTGTATCTACCATTATTTACTGTGCAACCCATGACATTCCTCTCTGTGGAAAAGAAGGCTCTGGTGGAAATTTGTGTTACTTGTTAGATTTTCGTATTGAAGCTGGTGACACAATACTGAAACAGCACAGTGAAACAGCTGCAGGAAATGCTTGGTACACATTCCATAGGGTGCAAAATGAGCTGTTGGCAGAATACGAACACATACTTCAAAAGGAGATTGTTTGTGCAGCAAACAGGGTAGTTGGATTTAGTGCATTGGCAGATGAAACTGCAGATGTCTCAGACATTGAGCAGTTGTCATTGGGCATTTGGTTTGTTGATGATGATTCTATTCGAGAAGAGTTTGCAGATTTTGTTCCCATTGTTGTGAGAGATGCACAGTCTGTATCAAATGTCATTGTCAGTGAATGCATAAAGCGCAGTCTAGACCTGGAAAAATTACTCAGACAGGCTATGACGGCTGCTCCATAATGGCAAGCATCCAGAATGGTGGTCAGGCAAAGATTCGTGAAAAGTATCCAAAAACAGCCTTTATCCACTGGGCATCTCACAGACTAAACCTTGTAGTCAATGATCTGAATGATGTTCCTGAAATGCATAGTGCTGCTGATGTTATCAAGATTATTTTTTCCATGACAGTCCAAAACGACGAGCATTGGCACCAAATATACCTCTTCTGTGTGAAACACGATGGACCGAGAAATATAAATCCATTTGTGTGTTTAGTCAGAACTTTGAGAAAATATTTGACTGCCTGGCTGATCTTCAGAAGAGCAATGCTGGTGAAACCAGACAAAATGCACATATGTTACTCAGCGCTTGCTCTTCGTGCACGTTTCTTATTTTTCTCTTCATTATTGAAAATTACTCATCAGTTCTTGAGCCTGTTACCCAGATGTTTCAGTTTGTTCAACTTGATATAGTAGAGGCTCAACAACACATCAACAGACTCATTGTAATATTCAAGGAGCATGCTGAAGAACACTTTAGGAATGACATTCTCAGTAAGGCAAGATCACTAGCAGATAAATTTAGTATTGAGTTAGTGTTGTCAAGGATTTGCAATTGAGTTAGTGTTGTCAAGGATTTGCAATCGACACACCGAGCAAACACAGTAGTCATGGATTTTGAGAGTTATTACAGAACAAGTATTTCTATTCCCTATCTTGACTCCTTAGTTTCTTCACTGACGTCTCACTTTTCCACCAATAACACTGCTCAGTTCAACTTATTTTATCTGCATCTTAAAAATGATGCAAAACCTACAACGTGAAGAATTCTGAAAACGAATTGCCATCAGTAATGAACTATATCATATTGCTACTATATCTGAATGATCGCTTCTTGTCTGATGCATTGGCTTTGAAGTTATAAGACAGCCTAAATAATCCAATGGGCTACTATTACCTTTGTAGTCAATATCTTGCAGATCTTCTATCAATGATGTTACTGAACAAAAACAAACAAAAAAAGTGTCAGATATAGGATATAAAAAAAAAACATTTTCTGATGTGTTTCAGCTGCACCAATGATTGACATGTGCATCATGCTAACCTGGGCAACAACAAAAAATAAATACATAAAACTAGTTGATTTTTGCTTTTGTACATGTTTATGCAAAGAAAACTTAATACTGCAATAAGCACCATTATACCTCCCAACTGAACAGATTTTCGCAGTATGTCCAGATTTTTGCCTCATATTTTTTGTATGTTCTTCCTAAAATCTGTACTTTTATGGCAAATAGCTGAGGATTGATGTAATTAAATAATGATAAACATTTGAATTGAAGACTCCACATCCTTCAGCAATTTCATGCTAATGCAAAACCTATTATTCTATCAACTTTCTAAGTTTGTAAGAGCAGTATTTAAAATCTTTCCCTACTTGTTCCCCCATCATTTTAATCTTTGTCCAGATTTTTTGCTCTAAGAGGTTGAGACTGAGGTATGAATTCTGGATAGAAATATGTGTTTTATGCACAGTTTTCACAGTTTCCCTTAAAATGTCAATGAACCTCACATGAACTTGTCTATATTCTCCTGCTTTGACAATCTGGCTAGTGTTTTTTAGTTTTTCCTTTCTTGTCTTATTTTTAGTACATCTTCAGCATTATCTCTACTAAACATACTGTATGAACAATCATATGTTACTACATACTATACTTTTAATTGTATGTCTAAACCATTATGCTTATGTAAATATCTTATGCAATCATATCTACAATTCAGTGCCTACTGCCCCTAAAGAATAAATTGCCCATGCTACATTAAACAAAAGTGGTAAGCTAGTATATTGCAATAGGGAATGGGTGGCAAGCTGAAAAACAGGTTCATAGTTGCTAGGTATTTCCTTCAAAGGAGGACATACTCAGGACTGCAGCACCCCATCTCCTTAAAATACAAATCTACATGCTGTGGAAGTAGAACCTATAGCCTTCAACATCAAGATGCAAGTATGCTACCTGCTGTGCTATTAACCATGATACCATTTGCTGAACTAAACAGATGCACATTTTAAGCAGACTTAGCATGAGCAGCAGTAAATTTATCTTCCCTTGAAGCTCACAATTCCTTAAAAATGCACTTGAAAATAAATTCCACCTGATAATTCTAACTAGGACATTACACACTCACACACTCACCACAACCTCTTAGTGCAAGAAATATGGCCAAAGCTTAACATAAATAGGGACAGATTACAAATATTTCTCTCATGAACTTAGAAAATTGCTAGACTAACAGGATTTGTGTTAGTATGCATTTTTCTAAAGGATGTGTTGCATACCCACATTTGTGCTTTGTTTGTTTTCCTACTTCAGGATCTGCATTACAACCAATGAGGAACTAACCACACAGGGAGGATGTAACTGGTATGACATTTTTTTCTGTTTCATACATGTCAGTCTTGAAACTCCTGTTGGTGCCCTCCATTAATACTATGTCCTTCGACACCTGCATAGGACAACTGCTACCTCCACATCAGCCTAGTTAAACCAGTATGTATATATTACCTGCTGGTGAGTATGTGCTTAGTAATACTGTCTAATTGTCTTTGTTTCCCTGCAACAGTTGCATTTCAGCTCCCACTTCTATCAGTAGATTATCACTAGGAAATTTCAGGTGTGTCTTATTTTGTTCTTACATACTCACATATGTTATATATGCTGCAAATGTAACATAAATGTCTTCTCCCTATTATACAGGTTCTGTAAGCCACACCCGGACATGAAATCCTGGTAATTCCTTAACCTCACTAATATTGTATTCATATAGTTGCCCCATATGTACATGCAAAGCTGCACCATGTAATTTCTATCAGTGTAGCGAACCTGTGTCCTCTGTCTCTTCTTGTAGCATTCCACTGCCTGTTACATAGAAATCACAAACCCACATGCGTTTATTTGGAAGAACACTTCCAAACTCCTAATGCATACAAAACCCCCTATCTAATTTTTACATCCACACGGGACAGACAGATGTATGGGATAGCAGTAATAATCAAGTCAGGGGCAGACTACTGAGAGAGGTAGACCTGAATCTGGATAAAGCCCTAGTCATGTGTAGAGCAAGTGAGCTTTCATGTATTCAGCTTAAAAACATGACTGGGAAACTGTCTGGGTCGGTTAGAAATAAAAGTTGAGCATGAAAACAAGGGTAAAATAAAGTTCAGAATTAATCAAAGAGAAAAATTATCATACACTTACCATATGGTTATCCAAGACAACACCTCATAATAAATGGACAGCCATAGACCCTACCCACTATAATCAGTATGGCAACAGGCATGAGAAAGCAATGTTGAAGATCCAGTAACTTTATCTGTATCCTTTGTGGATGCCATAACCATTTCGCAAAGATGGCCTATTGTGGGTGTAAACTGAAGCCTTACATCAAATGTTGCTGACTATGGATACAAGTTGGGAAAATATAAGTTGATGTTGTAGACCGTGTCCTTGGAAGGGCATCTAAAGCAACTAGATAGTCCAGCTTGAAATGCTTGTGATACACTTGGTAAATGAAAAACATTTATACTATGCAGTTATAAAATTATTTAGAGATGGACACAGGCAACACAATGACTAAGGTTAATGGAAAAATGTAAGTCCAGTGGTATTTAAGGGCTAGAGACTAAAGTATGTAAAATGGTCACAAAGACAGCTTGCAAGTTTTAAATGTCAGAATGAACATTTGAGTGGTCACAAATTGTAGGAAGCATGTTTCTCCTAACAAAACAGTTTTAAAAAATCTTTTAAAAGTGCTGATACTTTTAACAGATTGCATGTTATTAATATTGTTATGAGAGCTTCATTAACGCTCAGAAAACACAGTGTGCTGATGAAATACTCATGAAATTCATAAATTAATTTGTCACAAAAGAAAAAATAAAGGCTGTAAGGTTCATGAAACATTTATTACAGCCATTGATATTCTGGTATGTTAGGGTTGCCACCTGTCCCACTTTGCGAGGGACAGTCCCTCTTTGGACAGTTGTGTCCTGCAAAGAATTTGTAAAAATGGCAAATGTCCTGAGATTTTAGAGCAAAATTATTTCCTATATTTTATGTAAAAGTTGTATAAAACGGTTATTCTGTATGATCTGAAACACCTAGATATTATAAGAAACAGAATAAGCAACATAAAATGCTACAAAAATAAGCTTTTATTTAGAAAAAAAAGTGAAGTTTTATCCTTCGTACTGGCCGTGGCTGGGTATGTTTCAGCCTGCAAAATCTAACGTCTGTACCAAAAATGTCCCACTTTGTACATTTGAAAAGCTGGCAACCCTGTCCACACATCCCCGGCCCTAACTACCTATTTCTTACTTGCACATACCTCTCAAACACTTAAAAACACACACGCACACACTTACCTCTCACTTGTATGCTCGTCCCAACATCTTTTGGATTTGAAATTCCGCGCGCAACATGGAGGCGGAAGCTAAAGACGTAAGCCAACAGTCGCACAGACGGAGAAGACGAAATCATGTTGCAAACACCTGTTCTGTCTGTGCGACTTGACGCAAAGAAAAAAAAACATTTTTTTTTTTAAATTAAAAGAAAATGAAGTCTCCGGGCCAGCCAAATCCAGTGGGGTGCAAGTGCACCCCCTTGCACCTGCCTGCGGGCGCCCTTGAGTGGGGATATCTTCTTGGTTGTTATCTATTTTTGGGGTTGGGGTAGTTGTTTTACCTGGTTGTAGAATACAGTTAATTACTGTCCAAAATTTTTGTGGGTTGTTCCTGTGCTTATCCTATAACTTTTGGTAGTAAGATGTTTTGTCTGTTTTGGTGAGTTTTTTGGCTTTGTTACGTAGTTCAACGCTTATTTGTTTGTTCAATTGGGATTTACTGTTGAGGTAGTTGGTCCAGGCCTTGTTTCCTTTTTGAGGAGGGATTTTGTGTCTGGGGTTAACCAGGGGGCATATTTAGTTTTAATTCTTGTTGTTCTGGAGGGGGCATGATGGTTAAGGGTGTTTAAGAAGGTAGTATTGAAATATAGTACAGCTTCATCAAGAGGTAGGTTTTTTAGGGGGGTCCAGTTGCACATTTTTAGATCGTTTATAAAGTTGGAGTGGTTAAAGTGTTTTTTGTTTCTAATTAGGCTCGTTGATATTTGGGTCAGTTGTGGTGATTTTGATCTGAGTAAGAATATGGCTTGGTGGTCACTCAGGGTGTTTGGTAGACATCCAGCTACTGATATCAGTGATGGGTGGGATACGAGTATCCAATCTAGAGTGGATTGGTGTTTGGTTCTCTTGTCTGTTCTTGTGGAGGAATTGATGAGTTGGGTTAGGACATGTAGGTTAATATGGGAGAGTGGGTTATGACTGGAAGAGTTTTGCCAGTCAGTATTAAGGTCTCCTAATACTGTGCTTTCCTGGGGGAGGGAGTTAGATATCCATTCTAGGAGTTTTTCTGTAATGGGGATATTGTTGCCTGGAGGGATGTAGCATCCTATGATGTTGATGTGCTTACTATCATTAAGTTTTAGTTTTGTTAGCGTGAGTTCAACTTGATGAGGTCTGGGGTTGTTATGTCTACTTTCTCAAGGATGATGTGAGATTTATACACTATAGCAACCCCCCCCCTTTATTCTATCACTACAAATTATATTGTAACCCTGGGGGAGTGATTTCATTGTTGTGGTTGCCTGGTTTAAGCCAAGTCTCTGTTAGTATGACTATCTCAGGTTGATAAAAGGAGAGTAGTGCATGAATGTCGTGGACTTTGTTTAGTATACTTCTGACATTTAAATTTAAAATGAGGAGCGTGGATTTGTCTTGGTGGAGTAGGGTATCATTCAGGTTGAGGGTTGGGGCTCCTAGATTTTGTGGGCCTGGGTTTGGGTATATATCACTGCAGCTAATGAACTGGGTTCTGAGGTAAAAATAGAGTTTGAGTAGTTTGTTTAGGGTCTTAAAGTTCTTTATAGTTGTTTGGGACTGGTAGTGTGATGGCTGTAATCTGTGTGCATAGTGGTGAATAAAGAAGGTTTGATAGTGATATGGGACAAGTTGAGTAAAAGGGTTTGTTGTAATAATGTTAGTGGAAGTAGTTTTTCTTGGTATGTGGATAAAATTAAGTTGTTTTTGGTGGTTGGTGATAGAAGTTACAGTGGGAGGGTGGATACACCTAGGAGCAATAGTAAGAGGTGTATGTATGTGGGTTTGGGTAGTTTGGGCATGGTTTGGTTGGGTTTGGTCATGAGTGAGAGATCTGGTTGGGATAGGGTGGGCGTGGTGGATGATGAGAGGTGTTGTTTGTTATTGTAAGGTAGTTAGATGGAAGACTGTACTTTACAGGATGTGGAATAGAGCAAGAGAAGGAAATGGTTACAGGGGAGCGGCAGATTCAGTGATTGGTGGTTAGCATGAGGGGAATGGCTAAGTTTAGTTGAAATGTAGCACTAGCGGGGGCGGGTGAGAATAGGGGGCAGGAAGGGGAGCGGAGTGAGCTTGAGCACAGTGGGGCTAACATTAACTCCAATTATATCCCTGGGTTTACTTGTTTCTTTCTTTGTATACCAAATGTATCTTTTCACTTGTTTCTGTTTACACCAAATGCATGTTTTTGACTGTATTGTACTAGTTTAATTTCAATCCAAATTTATCTTTTTGGTTGTATTTTACTGGTTTAGTTTTACACCAAATTTATGGGCTATTTTAAAGCTACAGATTGTCCCCTTGCAGAGATTAATTAAGAGTTGCAGGGTATATTTTATGAGCTATGTCCAGGGGAGCCGCATGAAATTACTGTGTGCAGGGTAGGTTAAAGAAGTAAGATCCTTGAGGAAAATCTAGCTAGGTTACATGATATGGAGGGAGCCTAGAGGTGCCTTTAGACCCAGGGAAGCATGAAACAGTACATAGGTAAAGTGTTAAGGTACTAGTACATATTATGGTATCAACCTTATTCAAATTGCAGGTTGGACTTCAAAGACTTGTAGCAGGTAAAGTTTTCAGGGTAACGTCCTTTCAGTCAGGAGTGTCTTATACTGTAGCTTCACTTTTTATATTTTATGTCATCAATATATGATTACTGTCTTTTTAGTTATGTTATTTTGTAATCCTTGTCTCTTTTTGAAAGTGGTCGTCTTGGATCAGTGTTCTGATTACCAAATACTAATAAATAAATAAATGTATGCTCATCTGCATGTGCGTACACACACACACACACACACACACACACACACACACACACACACACACACACACACACACACACACACACACACACACTCACTAATATGAACTGCAGACTGCAGTACAACAGTAATCTACTGACCTTATTGTCCTGAAACCTTACCTCCTGCATTGCTTTGAATTTTGTTAGGTAGTCTTCTAAGGGTGAGTTTTTTAGTACATATCTCCACATGAACTCACAACCAAATGGTACCCTTGGGAAAAGATGTACCTATTTTTTTTTATATTCATATGATGTGTCAAAGGAAAAAAAATGATTGCATGTTTTGTTTGACAAGTATGAAGATAAGTGATGTCTGAACATGGAAACCTTTCTGATGTATCAAAGACTTGCAGAGAAGAGTGGCATTCTGTCCTTCTTCCAAATGCTAACAGCCATGAAAATAATTGGTTTTAATGTTATATTTTAGTCACTTTATCAACTATAATTACAATAAAATAATTTATTCTATCCTTGCTTTGCTTTAAACTTGCAGAAACACAAGACTCATGTGTCACAGTATCATCAAAGACAAATCTGGCAAGACCACTAGGCAATGCTGTGCAGTACAAAGGATTAAGGGACTAAGACCACTAGACAATGCTGTGCAATACACAGGATTAAGGGACTAAGACCACTAGACAATGCTGTGCAGTACAAAGGATTAAGGGACTAGGACCACTAGACAATGCTATGCAATGCAAAGGATTAAGAGACTAAGACCACTAGACAATGCTGTGCAGTACAAAGGATTAAGGGGCTAAGACCACTAGACAATGCTGTGTAGTACAAAGGATTAAGGGGCTAAGACCACTAGACAATGCTGTGCAGTATAAAGGATTAAGGGGCTAAGACCACTAGACAATGCTGTGCAGTACAAAGGATTAAGGGACTAAGACAATACTGTGCAGTTAAAGGATTAAGGGGCTAAGACCACTAGACAATGCTGTGTAGTACAAAGGATTAAGGGGCTAAGACCACTAGACAATGCTGTGCAGTATAAAGGATTAAGGGGCTAAGACCACTAGACAATGCTGTGCAGTACAAAGGATTAAGGGACTAAGACAATACTGTGCAGTTAAAGGATTAAGGGGCTAAGACCACTAGACAATGCTGTGTAGTACAAAGGATTAAGGGGCTAAGACCACTAGACAATGCTGTGTAGTACAAAGGATTAAGGGGCTAAGACCACTAGACAATGCTGTGTAGTACAAAGGATTAAGGGGCTAAGACCACTAGACAATGCTGTGTAGTACAAAGGATTAAGGGGCTAAGACCACTAGACAATGCTGTGTAGTACAAAGGATTAAGGGGCTAAGACCACTAGACAATGCTGTGCAGTACAAAGGATTAAGGGACTAAGACAATACTGTGCAGTTAAAGGATTAAGGGGCTAAGACCACTAGACAATGCTGTGTAGTACAAAGGATTAAGGGGCTAAGACCACTAGACAATGCTGTGTAGTACAAAGGATTAAGGGGCTAAGACCACTAGACAATGCTGTGTAGTACAAAGGATTAAGGGGCTAAGACCACTAGACAATGCTGTGTAGTACAAAGGATTAAGGGGCTAAGACCACTAGACAATGCTGTGCAGTACAAAGGATTAAGGGACTAGGACCACTAGACAAAGCTGTGCAGTACAAAGGATTAAGGGACTAAGACCACTAGACAATGCTGTGCAGTACAACGGATTAAGGGACTAAGACCACTAGACAATACTGAGCAGTACAAAGGATTAAGGGACTAAGACCACTAGACAATGTTGTGCAGTACAAAGGATTAAGGGACTAAGACCACTAGACAATGCTGTGCAGTACAACGGATTAAGGGACTAAGACCACTAGACAATACTGAGCAGTACAAAGGATTAAGGGACTAAGACCACTAGACAATACTGAGCAGTACAAAGGATTAAGGGACTAAGACCACTAGACAATGCTGTGCAGTACAACGGATTAAGGGACTAAGACCACTAGACAATGTTGTGCAGTACAACGGATTAAGGGACTAAGACCACTAGACAATGCTGTGCAGTACAAAGGATTAAGGGACTAAGACCACTAGACAATGCTGTGCAGTACAAAGGATTAAGGGACTAAGACCACTAGACAATGCTGTGCAGTACAAAGGATTAAGGGACTAAGACCACTAGACAATGCTGTGCAGTACAAAGGATTAAGGGACTAAGACCACTAGACAATGCTGTGCAGTACAAAGGATTAAGGGACTAAGACCACTAGACAATGCTGTGCAGTACAAAGGATTAAGGGACTAAGACCACTAGACAATGCTGTGCAGTACAAAGGATTAAGGGACTAAGACCACTAGACAATGCTGTGCAGTACAAAGGATTAAGGGACTAGGACCACTAGACAATGCTTTGCAGTACAATGGATTAAGGGACTAAGACCACTAGACAATGCTGTGCAGTACAAAGGATTAAGGGACTAAGACCACTAGACAATGCTGTGCAGTACAAAGGATTAAGGGACTAAGACCACTAGACAATGCTGTGCAGTACAAAGGATTAAGGGACTAAGACCACTAGACAATGCTGTGCAGTACAAAGGATTAAGGGACTAAGACCACTAGACAATGCTGTGCAGTACAACGGATTAAGGGACTAAGACCACTAGACAATGCTGTGCAGTATAAAGGATTAAGGGACTAAGACCACTAGACAATGTTGTGCAGTACAAAGGATTAAGGGACTAAGACCACTAGACAATGCTGTGCAATACACAGGATTAAGGGACTAAGACCACTAGACAATGCTGTGCAGTACAAAGGATTAAGGGGCTAAGACCACTAGACAATGCTGTGCAGTACAACGGATTAAGGGACTAAGACCACTAGACAATGCTGTGCAGTACAAAGGATTAAGGGACTAAGACCACTAGACAATGCTGTGCAGTACAAAGGATTAAGGGACTAAGACCACTAGACAATGCTGTGCAGTACAACGGATTAAGGGACTAAGACCACTAGACAATACTGAGCAGTACAAAGGATTAAGGGACTAAGACCACTAGACAATGCTGTGCAGTACAAAGGATTAAGGGACTAAGACCACTAGACAATGCTGTGCAGTACAACGGATTAAGGGACTAAGACCACTAGACAATGCTGTGCAGTACAACGGATTAAGGGACTAAGACCACTAGACAATGCTGTGCAGTACAACGGATTAAGGGACTAAGACCACTAGACAATGCTGTGCAGTACAACGGATTAAGGGACTAAGACCACTAGACAATACTGAGCAGTACAAAGGATTAAGGGACTAAGACCACTAGACAATGCTGTGCAGTACAATGGATTAAGGGACTAAGACCACTAGACAATGCTGTGCAGTACAAAGGATTAAGGGACTAAGACCACTAGACAATGCTGTGCAATACACAGGATTAAGGGACTAAGACCACTAGACAATGCTGTGCAGTACAACGGATTAAGGGACTAAGACCACTAGACAATGCTGTGCAGTACAAAGGATTAAGGGACTAAGACCACTAGACAATGCTGTGCAGTACAAAGGATTAAGGGACTAAGACCACTAGACAATGCTGTGCAGTACAAAGGATTAAGGGACTAAGACCACTAGACAATGCTGTGCAGTACAACGGATTAAGGGACTAAGACCACTAGACAATACTGAGCAGTACAAAGGATTAAGGGACTAAGACCACTAGACAATGCTGTGCAGTACAAAGGATTAAGGGACTAAGACCACTAGACAATGCTGTGCAGTACAAAGGATTAAGGGACTAAGACCACTAGACAATGCTGTGCAGTACAAAGGATTAAGGGACTAAGACCACTAGACAATGCTGTGCAGTACAACGGATTAAGGGACTAAGACCACTAGACAATGCTGTGCAGTTAAAGGATTAAGGGACTAAGACCACTAGACAATGCTGTGCAGTTAAAGGATTAAGGGACTAAGACCACTAGACAATGCTGTGCAGTACAACGGATTAAGGGACTAAGACCACTAGACAATACTGAGCAGTACAAAGGATTAAGGGACTAAGACCACTAGACAATGCTGTGCAGTACAAAGGATTAAGGGACTAAGACCACTAGACAATGCTGTACAGTACAACGGATTAAGGGACTAAGACCACTAGACAATACTGAGCAGTACAAAGGATTAAGGGACTAAGATGTTAATGAGCTGGCTCTTGAAGTCAAAAGGGAAGAAGATTTGATTCCTTGCTACCTAAGACCTCTTTAAAAGGTTGTAGGTTGCCATAATGGTTAAGGTGGTTATCTTGCAAACACAAAGGCAATGGGTTTGAGTCTCACCATCGGTTAGGGTGGCTAGGCATAAAAAAAGGACCCCTGAAGTCATTATCCTATGGGGGTGGCATGATGGTTAAGGTGTTTGCTTCACAGACACAAGACACTGGATTTGATTCTCACCATTGAGAGGAGACTTGGCAAGTCTTAAAATGGCCCACAGGGGCATCTAGCTAAATAATTAGTTATAAACCTATGGTAAAAGTAACAGATTATCAGTTAAATATGCACTATATGGCATTGTAAATGTGAAATAATAAAACACAACTACACTCTTGGTTCATATGGAAAACACAACGCTCAGACACAAAATGCCGACTCAGAACATATAAAAGTAACTCAGCATCATATTCTCATGAAATAGTAATTACAGTTTCAAGATAGAGAGATTCTGGAAACATATTTTACACTCTTAATCCTCCATTTGTTGTCAAAATAATTTGTTCTTATAGGAACATGATGTGCAGAGACTGAAAACCCCATTTTAATCATATTTTGGTTTCTTTTAAGTGTTAACATTCCTACATTAACAATATCTTATTATCTTTTCTATCCCACTAAACTTTAGTGGAGTCAGCCATATTGATTTAACTTGTTTTACAGTCGAGACGTCTTACCAGAGGAGAGTTTGTAACCATTCAACATGAAATCATTTTACTTTCCATTTTCCTTAACTCTACTCTGACAATCCCTGTAGAACGGCACCATTGTAAGGTAGGGCTTATTGTCAGCATCTCTCCACAGACTTACATTGTTCACTGTCTTTCATTTTTTTTTTTTATTAATAACCATAGTCCTTTTTACTGTTCGTCAAGAAGTTCCGACCAAACTTTTTACTTTCACAGTGGCTGAGAATGTCATAGTAGGAGGCATCCATCCCTCTTCTATTCAATCAATCTCTCACCACCATAGGTGCAAATTTTCTTGTCAGTCATACCTGCCATCCAAAATCATCTGCAAACAGCTTGCGGTGGATGAATTTGTTGCCATACCCTGTGCCAGGTGACATGATTAATTCCAAAAGAAGGAAAGCAAAAAGTTAAAAGCCTGAAAGCCATGTAAAAAACTTCAGAATCTGGTGCAGACAAGAAACAAAAAGAAATAATTAAATCATTCTGTCTTTCCATCCAGTGTCCCAAGAGTCAGGCAAAAACGAACAATAAGCACTATATTGTATGAAGATTTGATATTTGCACGTTGTTGTACGTTAAATAGACAAGACAACCACATAACATGTTAATGAGCCTCTCACAACCAGATTATCATTCCTAGAAGTGGGCAGAAGTAAAACTACTGAGAGAATACAATGGCAATTGGGGCAGAGGATTAAGGCTATGAGCTATTAACAAGTTATTTCCTGCTATACCGAGTTTGATTCTTTCAGTTTCCATTTATGTATTGTGTGACTCTATGAAAGTCACTTAGCCATGCAGTGCTATGGAAAAACTGGACTGGGATCCTCAATGTACTGCTGGACCACATCTCCTTCAGTCATGATCTATCACTGCTGCTTGTTCAGGCCAGTTGTTGCTCATGAATCTGTTGCCAACACATGTACACTACAGGTAAATAACTGTAAATAAAAGGAGTATGAACGTGCAAAT
This sequence comes from Protopterus annectens, assembly GCF_019279795.1. Lineage (NCBI taxonomy): Eukaryota > Metazoa > Chordata > Ceratodontiformes > Protopteridae > Protopterus > Protopterus annectens. Next base: position 93,756,379 of record NC_056747.1, read on the forward strand.
ATCAAGTCTTCATACAGTATAGTGCATGAGAGACCATATCTTCCTGAATTAGGAGAAAAACTAACCCAACAGGACACAATTGTAAGGTGAAACAAACACAAGACACATACAAAACTGACACTGTAGGAAAAAAAAATATGTAATAACATGGACCCAGCTGTTTAACAGCAACATTGATTTTCAATGTTGTAGTTGTATGTCATTGTATCTTTCGGCTTTTCCCGGTTAGGGGCCGCCACAGTGGAACTCCAGTCCGCTAATGATTGGCAGTAGATTTTTACATACCAAGTTGCCAGCCCTGACGTACAACCTTCAACGAAGGTACGCCCATTCACGCATGTCTCCACACAGAAGATGCTTTAGCTGTGAATCAAACATGACAACATCTTACTGTGAGGTGACAATGCTACAATACAGGATTCAATTTCTCTGTGCAATACACAGCAGATGGTGGTTCAGTGCATTGCTGTAGAGGTACAGCATTCTACTGGTGGGGGGGGGGTCAAGCTGCTTTACTTCTCCATAGTAAATTGTCAGCCATTCTAACTGTAGGATGGGTTTGTGAGATTATGACCAATTTAACTCCCAGCTCGCAAAGTCCTGCAAGTCTAGAAATAGTCTGTGGCTGTCAGAGCTTTATTATACATTTGTTAATGCCAGATGGTGGACTGTGGCAGTACTGTTTACATGTGCAGTGATATGGGGAAGAATAAGTTAATGATACAGTGAAGACACATTCCAAGTGCTTGGTGAACAAAAATGGTTGAGGGGTACTCAAAAGAATGGAAAATAGGATATTTGTTAACATTTGTAAATGCAAATGCATTACATATATGAAGTGTTAAGAAGGAACATATGCTGCTTCAGTGTTTCATTGTTTGTGTTTCGATGCACATGATGGCTTGAAATATGCACTAATGGATAGTAAAATAACCCAGTTCTCTTTCTTCTTGTCATAAAGGATTTCTTCCTATAGAATACATCTAACTCTTTTTAAAATTGTTTGAAGTTCAAAAATTACAATGCTAACTCAAAGCCTATTCCACTATCTAGAAACCACAATATATATTTTTAATTTCTGTTTTAAGTTTGGCCCTTCAACTTATCTATGCTATGACCCCAATTATTCTAATTAGGAGTAATACATAATTATTCACAATGGCATGGATAAGACCAATCTTTAAACAAATGGGGTAGATCTGTTTTAGCATAAAAAGGGAAGCTGGCTAGGTTTAAAATGGTCCTCATGGCCAGATAGTCTAGCTAGTACTTACCTATGAACAAAACTCTATGTATGTATATACATGCTCTTCTTTCTCCCTCAGTAGTATATGCAACTTACATATATCACTTCAGCCTTTGAGCTTCTTTGAACTTAACTATCTTTTCCAAAACATGACTGTTATATAATTTGTATCGTTACATTTTAAGATGTCTACTGCAACTTTGTATATAATGTGTTGATTTCAAACTGTTACTATATGTAATGGAACTTTGCTACCTGGGCCTCCAATGAAAGGGGATCACTTCTACTGCTCAGGTCAGACTATCCATAAACAGATGCTAATAAATACATAATAAAATAAATGTATTCAATGTTTGACTCTCTGTTGTAGATTTTAAATCAGAAAGAAGAAATGACGTAATTTAAATTTCTTTTTTTGTGTCTGTACTTAAGTTTCCAAGCTAATATAACCATTCAGAGCCACTTTCTGCATTGCCTGTACTATTTATGGATTTTGCTTTCTGCTTTGAGTAAATCTATATTTTTATTTTCTGCTTTGAGTACTCTGTTTGTCCTGGAGTTTTGGGCATCCTGGATTTAAGTGGTGGTTTATAGCAACTGTTGTGGAGATTTTCTCACATACCTGCTCAGTCCCTGTTGTGCTTTTAGACTTGGTGGCTTTTGACCTGCCCACCCCTACTGTGCAAATGTAGCTTTGAAAGTCCCTCCTAGTATCATCTCATGTCTGCATTCTGCTGGGCACTGAAAGACCAACCTGTGAAGGCCCTCCCACTAGTCTCTTAAGGCTTGAGCTGTCCTCTGTTTCATATCATCTCACTCATTTAGTGCACACTGCCATATGCAGACTATTAATGTCTTTTTCCATCTTACTTTGAAAATCTGTAACATCAAGAAGCAAGATTACCAGTCACTGGAGAGCCAAGGTACAGCTTCTCAGAAATCAGCTTAGGATTACTGCTTCTGTTTTGTTCCCATCATAGAAGGAGCCGAGGGACATATTTCCTGGCCTACTTAATGATTACCAGTCAACGGAATGGTTGAAACGTGCTTCTAAGGAGCCATCTCGGAATTAATGATATTGCTTTGCTCCTGCTGAGAGAAGGAGCAGAGCGGCACTGATTTTTGCTGGTCTCCAGCTGGGCAGTGTGCATGGCATTTCATTGAGTGATCTGTTGCAGCTTAATAGAAAAGCTCTTCAGTGACTTTTTGCAGCTTGACATTCTGTTGTTTCAGTTGCTGTAAGTTCTATCCAGGATATTTACCAAAGGAAGACTATAGGAAGTTATTAAGCAGCAATTAACTCCAAACCTCATAAGTATCAGTCCCCTTTCAGCTCACATTAGCAAGCACCTGGAATCATGGATTTGCACTTCCCAACTAACTCTGTAGTCAGCTTGGTTAAATAGGGCATCTTGAGATAATGTAGCAATTGTCTCAAGTTTACTGACAACCGCCTACAGCTTACACTGACACAGTGTGTGAGAGTGGAGGCAAAGCACTCATATAAAGCCACTGTGAACAGGAAACAAGTTGTCAGTAGTACACAACACCCCAAAATACCTATCACACACAATAAAGACCAAACACATAGACCTACAAATGCTGAGGGTCTTGAAATGAATCCGCAGAAATCACAAAGGTCTCCCAAATGTAACCTAAGAAACAAATACCCTCTGCCACCTCACAAATGCTTAACTCAAGGGGCACCTACCATAAACATGCATCTAGGGATCACGCTGTCTCAACTCAAAAGCCCATAAGACAAATCTTCACAAAATCCAACACCCTAGTCACAGGTCACTCCATAAACACAAAAAAGAAAACAGAATATGGACTGGTATAAAACTAAGAAACAGACAAAAAAAATACACCTTTCACAGAAACTAATACATTTTATTTGTTCAAAAGATTAACACATTTTATTTGTTCTTCTTACTCTGGTACCCTTTGTGCTGTTTCAGTGAAAGGTGTTTTTTTTTTATAGGTGACCCCATAGTGAGACACACTGATGTAAAATAAAAAAAATAAAATAAAAATGCTGAAATGTATTGGATGCATGTAACTTGGATGAATGACCTATATTACTATCATTTCATTTTTTATATTTCTTTGTAATTTTTTATGTTAACAGTTTGTCATGGAGCTTATCTCCCCAGGCCTCTACTGAAAATGGACATGTATCCAGTTTGACTAGCCCGGTCAACAAATGTAAAATAAAATAAAATAAATAAATATAAATGTACCCCACACCAGAGTGATTAAGGAGTGAGTTGTGGTTAGTTGCCTACTAAATGCCAGGATTCACTGCATCGTGTATGCGCTCAAGTCCTTGCACCACAAGTACATGTATGACACAGTCATGATACATGTTTGAGTAAATGACTTGAGGCGAACCTCTCTGGACTATATGGAGACATGATGAACTTAGCCTTGAGCACCCTCTTACCATCATGGATAATTATGCCACAATATGATCAAAAACTTATTGACTTCAACAACTGGCTTAGCTTCTGGTGCCATTCAAGGGGGTTCCAATGTATATCAGCTTGGGAGGACATGGTAGGCAGTCTTAACTGCTTTTCCAAGAATAGCCTGTACCTATTTCTCCAAAGTTTTATTATATTGGATAAAACCTTGTCCACCCATATAATGTCTTTTTTAGGCAATGTCAGTCTACAAAAGCTTCCCGATTAATTAAACATCTGACAGCATAAAGGTATTGCTGCTCAGTGCTAGGAGCCTCAACAAAAAACTTCACTTTCTACCTTCATTGCTTACTCTAGAATGTATCAGTATATGCATTGTAATGGAAATGTAGTTCAAGGTGACCCATCACTGCAGGACTTCAAAAACTACCATGCTTTTAGACCCACTGCAATAGGCAAAGGTACTATATTTATAAAACAAAATCTCACCTGCAGGCCCATGAAATAAGATAAAGACCTGAAACTCTGGAACCTCTCCACATTCAACTTAACATTAACATAACCTCTTATCACATCATAGCTAACTATAGAACCCCACCTATGGCACCCTTTGTCCACATCTCCTATCTGACTAGTATGGAGTCGACATGCATTAGGCCAAACACCATTTTCATAAACGACTTCAACTATCCCTCCATCATATACATTCTCTAACTTGTATGCCAAGAAATTTCTGGACTTCATAAGTATAAAATCTCTGGATAGTCTGCACCCCAACTAGGGGACACAAAATCCTGGACTTGGTCCTCTACAATATGGGATTCTCAACCAGCTGTAACTTCCTTTCTGGTCAAACAGGATCATAAATATGTCACATTTACCATGAGACTGAAGCTGAATGATCCTCTAATACCTCAGTATTCAGAGAGTATGTAACGGCTAGTCCACTAAGACTGAGTGATGACCTAGCTAAATTCAGTATCCGCCTCCAACCTGATGACACCACTGTGTATGCATGATCCTACAGATGGAGGCATTCTAGATATTCTGACATTTAAGGTCATACCTCTCAAATTTCCAGATTTTAGAAGGATATACTTAATTTGTTCTCCAACATGTCCTTCATCGTTCCTAAACTTAGATAATATTTTGAGAAGTTCTAAGTTAATAGTAGCAACATTTTAACATCCCTAATTTAGGGCCTTTTCCCTAATTAATTATTAGATGGTTTGAACATTATAAATTGACCATTAATGAATTATCCCCCTTTTGTTAGCAGATCCCAAGTTTTAGAATGAAATATAAGCTATGCATATTTGTTTATAGTTTTGGATGACCAGTCAATGATATACATGAAAAAGACCACCTGCAAAGAAATATTGTCCTACAACTTTTTAATCTTTTTGAGTATCAGCTGCAGCTGTTTTATTTCGGAGCACTATAAATAAATTTTTCTGAGACTGCTACACATTGATTTTTATATAGAGAATAGACTCACACTGAATGGACGGCGCAGCATTGTAGCATTGTCACCTCACTGCAAGAGGTTCTCCGGTTTGATTCTCGGCTGGGGTGCCTTCTGTGTGGAGTCTGCATCTTCTCCCTGCATTCATGTGGGTTTCCTCCCCCATTACAAAGATATACGTCTGGAGCATTTTTCCCCTGGTGTCCGCTGAAAATTGGCTTTGTTCCAAGTCGGACTTTCCCAGTTAACAAATGTTAAATAAATAAATAAAAAATTAGTTATTAGGGCCATATCTAAAGGTCATTTACAAACTTAAGAAAGTGCTGTGAATGTTGGAAGATGCAGGATTGCATTTTAAAAGAAACACATCATTATAAACAGAAATAGTGTACTTCAGGCAAGTCGTAGATACCCATAACTTACATCATGTAGAGACTATGGCAAAAGCCATCAAGGAGGCTTCATCTCCTACAAATGCTTCCGTCTTGAATCATATCTGAATTTAATTAATTATTATATAAGCTTAACTGGTGCAAAGATGTGCTACAGACATAAAAATAACAGAACACAGCATTTCAAAACATGATGTTTACTATGACCCGCTGATGTGTTTGTTCATTATTCTACTAAAAGGTAGCTGGTTCCTTCCTGTCAAGTCTCACCTGATGGTGCTTCCCCAAAGGATGCCTAATAGTAGGATGAAAATAGCTGGTAAAGTTCTACCTGGTAGATATGACCTGGTAAATACTATCTGGTTAGATACTACCTGATAAATATTATCTGGTTAGATATTACCTGGTAAATACTACCTTGGTTATATACCACCTGGTAAATACTACCTGGAAAATACTATCTGGCTAGATATTACCTGGTAAATACTACCTGGTTAGATAATATCTAGTAAATACTACCTCGTTAGATATCGCCTAGTAAATACTACGTGGTTAGATACCAGTTAGATACTACCTGGTAAATACCTTCTGGTTAGATAATACCTGGTAAATAGTAACTGGTTAGATAATACCTGGTAAGAACCACCTGGTTAGTTACTACCTGGTAAATACTACCTTAGATACCACCTGGTATGATACTACCTGGTAAGATACTACCTTGTAAATAGTACTTGGCAATATATTACCTGGTTAGATGCCACCTGGTTTGATGTCTTAAATTCTGCCTTCTGACAACAAAAAAGTATTCTTCATAGCCAGATATGAAAGGATTAGCCACAGATTTTGCAAAATAGACATTTCATAAATATGTGTGTGGTCATGTCTTGCCATATTCTATGATCACAAACCATTAGTTAAGTTGTTTAATGACAGGAAACCACACAGTATCCACCGGGAGCTCAGTACTGGTTCATTCTTTATGGGAGAATATGATTCTTAGGGTTATATGGGATAATCCTCAATAGATACAACAATAATCTAAGGACAAATAATCTAAATCTGGCAAACCCAAAATCTGTATTCTATATGTGAAGGAAAAAAAAAAGTAATATCTGTGCTGACCTGCTCTAACTTTGCAGAATGATGCAGCGACCTAATCATGATGGACTGCAGTAGGCTTCTTGATTTTACAGGGATGGAATTCAACTACATCCTTGTGTATGGGGCTGCACCCTCCAAACATATACACATCCTTAATATACTCCACATCCAAAGATGCACAATCTAGATGCCAAGTGCAACATTGGAGTACATAAAGCGATTGATTAGGTGTGGGGAATACAGCTTATCAAACATTATGGAGGGTCTTGTCAACTAAAAGTCTAGAGTGTTTGAAATTTGGTTATGTTTTGATTAGGCTGTTTAACAGCAAGTGTGCCATACTAATTTAGGATTAAATGCAATTCTGAGGCCTACTGCTCAGGCTGATGATACACCTGGTTTGCATTTTGATGCACATATTATGGAGAGGTGTCCTCAGCACTGTCAACATATACTGGGCAACATCCACATTTTTTAATCAAATAACTGTCATAGGACACTTTAAGAACTAGTCCTATTAGGTAGTGTGTTTATCTCAAGGTATTACTACATATTCAAAAATTCTGTGTCCCATTGTTGATGTACAATTAGCACTCATGTGACTGACACATACAGGGTTACAGAAATTTGCTTCATATCATTATATACCTGATAGCATCAAACTTACTGCACAGAAACTGATTTCTATGACTAAACAGGGAGCAGGGACTTCACATAACACAAGACATCATAGCTGATACATGACATACCTCTTGACTTTCAGACTTTGAAAAGGGGAAAAAGGTGTTATAAAAGTAAGAAGATTCAGCCCAAAATCTGGACATCTAATTAGCATAATGTTTGGATACCAAATTGCATATAACTCTTCCTGCTTCCGGATCGGTATGTGGGATATTAGTCAGAAACATGTTTAAAAACCATGCCAAAAATGATGGAACAATATAAGGACATTATCAAAAAGATGAAATCAAGGAACTCAACTGCTGCTGGTCTGCTGTGGTACTTTAACCATAATTCCTACTTTGGAAAACTACATTCAGAGATTAAGAGGTTTCTTTCATTATTCTAGATCACATTCTCTATGGTGTATACCTGAGCTTAGACGTCATAAATAACATGAGTTAAAGCCTGACATAGACAGCTGCAGGCAGTGACTTTGGTAGGTCATTTGTGGGACTGGCTGGCCAGTCCTTATTAATTAAACGATGCCACACCAAACCAAAGAAGCTGCATTTACAATGCATTGTGGAACAGTGGCAGCTAGCAAATCAAGTTTTTTATTTTTATTTTGGTTTTAGAATAAAATTAATGTAGTTGATGGTATTTATGATACCAGGACTCATATTTGTAGCTTCAGTAAAGCTCTGCCACATATACTAAAGGCACATTACATGTATTACCAAATACGTTTGAGAAAATATGTATCCGCAATGCAGTAGTAATCCCGCCAGCTTCTCTCTAGAGACATCCAAGTATACAGAAGATTATCTGCAGAGTAGGAAGGTGTTATGCTAATGGTGATCAATAATCAGGTTATTCATTACAGAACAGCATGTACATTACTCAACACCACTGATCAGTAAATGATGTTAAACATCGTGGACAATGTACGTGTGCATAATGAATATGTTAAGTATTGCATTAGTAAAAATACAGTTCTATCACAAAGTTATAACTATGTATTGAAAGGTAGTCAAGATTCATGAACTACCACTGACCATACCTGTCAACCTCTTAGAACAGGAAATCTGAAAAAAGGCCTAAAATAATGGGGGAACAAAGGCCTAAAAATAGACAGATTTTAACTATTGCTCTCATAAACTTTGAAAGTTGCTAGAATAACAGGATTTGTACTAATATGCATTTTCTGAAGGATAAAAAGTCCAAAACTCAAATGTATGTCATTATCTACAGACTTTAATCCTCAGTGGGTATGGCCGGTGAAGAAGATTAGCACTTGGCTGTTGGCATCTACCATCATACCTCCATTGCAGGGTCATTCTGTATTACTCAAAATATACATCAGGCCCTTTCAAGAAAGCTGGAGAACTAATGGTTTGTCCTGATCATATGCACAACAGCATGGTTTGTGGATAAAGACACTTTTACACCAATGGGAACAATCTGAAAAGTTTCTAGGCATATTATGCTGGCCTGTCCATTAAGAAAATGTATTTAACTTGGGCAGATGTCAACTCGATGTAGATTGATATTAGTGCCCTAACTTCCTCTATGTGTCACTAAACCACAGGAGATTTACTACAAAATATTCCAAAAATGCTAATTCCTGAAAATAGATGTTTCACTGTAGTGCAACGAGCAACATTTATGAAGGAAAATAACATTTGTCAAGTCATTTCTGCTCCATTTCATACCTGACCTATGACCTTACAGAAAGGAATGAGGACATTTCAAAAGAGAAACGATTAAAAAAAAAAAAAGAAAGCTAAGAAGATGGCATCAACATTGTCAAGGTTCTCATTTGCAGACCTCTCAACCATTCCTGTTTTGTAGGAATGTACCTATTTTTAGGCCAGATTTTACCTTGCACAGGATGTACCTATTTTCATAGAAATGTCATTATTTTCTACCAGATATCACAGCGAGCGTCTGAAAAAATGTCCAAAACAGGGAACGTAATCAAAGACATGTTAAAAAAACAAAGAATTTCAAAGTGATTAGTTCTATGAGCTAAAGTCACAGTCCTAAACGGATCCTAGGAGTAACCTCTGTCTTCTATGCAGATCATGGGAAAGGGTTCCTCTATGACAAGGTACATAGATCAGATTAGATTTATGGAGACTGAACTGCTGTGGGATCTTGAAAAAGAGACAAAAGATTTATTGAACAGAATGGAGATCCTCATGTCTGCTACTGGAGACACTTGACAGGTCTGTGGAAGTTATTGTTCAGGAACCCATCCCTGCACCTACTGTGAAGGGAGAGCTAACACTCTTTGAAATCTTTAGATTTAACTTATTTCCACCTTGGCTAGACATTCTTTGTGAGAAAGGGAAAGGTATGGCCTACTGAGATGAAGGATTGTTTTAAATAGTAGTGAACAAACTGCATAGTTTATAATAAATGTATACAGAGCTTGCACAACCCGCTTTGATCCTTCTTGCTTTTACTGAGTCTGGTTAACATATTAAAAGTGTTTGGCTTCATGGTATAGCAGCAATGGAAGTAACATACCTACTGTATGGAGTGATGTAGTCCTCATTTGCACCATGATTTGGAAATGGACGGTCAGTCAGGAGCAGGTCTGTTCAGGTCAAAGTAGTACTGGTCTGTGGACTCCTTGCTGTAAATAGTCCCACCCAATTTCCTGATGTGCCTGTGGAGAGAGAATAAATGACATCTATATGACAAGCTAATATGATAAATTTTACTTAATAATGTTTGTACTTGAAGAAATATACTGAGAAATCTAACACAGCATGTATCACTCATTCCTGTAATAAATAGTTTTAATGTCACGTCTGGCTCAGAAATCAGTACATACTGTGCTGTATTATGTTGTACAGGAGAATAATGGTAATCTTGTCAACAAAGACATAAAGAATTATATTATCACCAAAACACATTCAGCAGCCAGCCATCTTGGTTTATCCAATGGGCCTGAATGGCAGGCCTACAAACATAAATGCAGATGAAAACCATTAAAGCCCTTGGCTATAGCATTTTTTGACATACATAATGGTTTATGATTCCTTACGTAGAGCAGGCATTAGAGAGCCAGTGTTCATTGAATTTACCTGATGTGTTTCAGCTCTTATTTTCTTTGGCTGTACAGATATATTTTTACGTTTTCTTCCTTTGTGGAATTTTCCCTACATTGCTCTATTTAAGATTTTCTGCAACTAAAGAATTATTTTCTGTGAAATAGTTAAGTGAGTCATTTGTTTTTCTGCACATTTGGAAATCTGGGCTTCCTTTCTAAATCCAAGTTAATCAGCAGTCTACATATTGGCACAAATTACTGTACACTGTGATCTTATTCTTAAATACACGTCTCAAAATGTACTGTACCAAGTACAATCTGCACCTTGGTCCAAATCTCATTAGCTAGTTAAGCTGCTAACGTATTTATTGCACTTTAGCAAGGTTTATGAAATGCCTGCATTACACTTTCAAACTAGAGAGTCAAAATGTGTGTGTCTTATTCAGTCTCATCTCATTCAGGAACAAGCTGTCAAAAAGGGATAATCAGAAATAAGGCAAGCTGTTTACATTTGACAGCTGAGGAAAATGTTTAAGTGTGGATATATTTACTTATTTATATTTGATAACCAGGTGGGCACAGACTGGTCTAAAAACCCTTTCCAGACATGATTGGGCAGAATGACACGTAAATACAAAAAATATGTATAGATAGCACAGTTTTATTAATTTAGTTATTTAAAATTTGGTAACCAGGTAAGTGGACTTGAAATGGACAGTTTACCCTTTTCAGTCACAACCCAGGCTCAAGAGGAGCAGAGTACATAATGCAAGAAAAAAATTATAACAAAAGTGATAGTACATCATACAACATACAATAACAAAAAATGCATATCAAAACTAAATGCACAATAATTACTATATTTAAGAGTGGAGTTCAGTCTACATATAGATTTTATAGAATAGTTTAATAAATAATATAAAATAGCTTGATGCTTTAATTTATGGCGATTGATTCAGTCTGTTTGTTGCTTGCAGAATACATTATTATGCAGATAATTTGTAGTGTGTGGAAGATATAAACCATCATATAGTACATAAAAATCATACCTTATACAGGCTCTACAAATAATAAAAACAAGTTATAATATAACACGCATTTCCCTATCTCAGCTGAAGCTTGCTGTAAAGTATCAAAATTAATAAGAAGTTAAAAACAGTTATAATTCTATATATTGCAGCTAAGCAATCAGTTGCTCAGAAGCACACCTCTTAACTGCTTTGTTCAAGAATTCTGGACAAAGCCAAAAATAATGGGAGGAAATAAGCCAAAATCAGGGGCAATTTTGTAAATATCACCTATTTCACTTAAAAAGTCAATGGTTTTGCATCAATATGCATTTTCTGAGTGACGGCAGTATTTAATAATTTACCAGGTAATCAAAGATTTTACAAGGGGCTTTACCTGAGAGTTGAGGTGATTTGCACTTCTATTGAAGGGACATGGCAGAAATATGAGACACAAATCAAAGATATTTTGCAAAGTTAGGGTCAGGTGAAAGATGTGGTCAGAAGATGTAGTTGAACTCCTAACAGAATAATTCAATGAAGCTAAGGAGATTTTTGTAAACTTTGTATTGTAGACACGTGGTATCATGATTATGCTGCAAGTTCAGAAAGAAACAACTTTGTTAAGCACCTTTCTGATACATGAAAGATGTCTTTGTTTACTATCTTTCCGTGCTCTTCAGTTCTAGTCTCATGTTAGAGCACAGACTGTGGCCATCGCAGATTCGCAGAGCAACTGTGAAAAGGTAAATCAACCTTAAAGGTGGTATTCATAGTCATTAAGCAAATGCATAAAGGCAGTCTGCGCTGTCTGCATGTTTTTGCAGCAAAGGCCTAATTCACAGAAGCTATTTACGCTGATGCATGATGGCTGAATGAACTTAAAGCAAATGTTGGATAATGAGATGTAAATGCATTTATGCTAATAAATCCTTCTCCTGCCTGTTTGCAATTCATGGTCATAGCTTGGCACATTTCCAAGCTGCCCGTAGTTTCACTATAAAAGGCAGAATCTCATCTTTTCTATCAGTTTTGCAATCCATGAAGATGCTTTCCATGCTATTTTTCTCTGTGAGTTACTTGTCTTGGATGAGATAAAGCTGCTTGCTCCCAGCAAAGGTGAGATATAGTCAGAGAATAACTTGGCATAATTTCAAGACTCAGGAGATACTTAACAGGTTTAGAGTGGGAAAGGATATTTTAAAGGTCTGAGTGAGTATATATGGACCCCACAGGGGTGCTGGAGAGATGAGTAGCCTTCCTAATCCTGTGGATACTAAGGTATGTAAAGCCTTCACCATAGTTGCCACAGGGACCTTTCAGAAACAGACTGGGAACATGCTGGGTATCTCAGTCTTTAACCTCAAGGATACTTTAGCAGTCCCTGCATATATTCCTGACACATGGGTCAGTACATCTATTTCCCGGTGTTACCTCAGGATTGAGCCAGGACTATGAGTGCCTTTTATGGGGTGGTACATTTCTATGAGGTGCTCAGTGCAATAGAGTGCACCCATATTGCAAATAGGGGCTCATCTGGTCCACAATGGAGCAGTACAACAATAGAAAGGGCTACCATTCCATCAACTTACAGGTAGTATGTGGTGCATAGGGGTGCATCATCAATGTGAACTGCCCATCACCCTGGCACTGTACACAATTTCCATATCTGGCACACTAGCTCCCTCTACTGCCCCTTCCTGCATGGTAGGATGGCCAGTGGTCATCTTGTTGGCAAGTGGAATATATATATTTTTTATTAATTAAGTTTTTATTCATTGTAAAATGTAGGGCTTAATACTAAACCATTGTTTTTGTTTGTTTTGTCTCTCCCCAAACTTTTCTCTCTCTCTTTTTTTTTTTTTTTAGGAGATGCTGGATATCCAATGGAGCCACGACTCATGACACCAATGAGAAATCCAAATGAGGCTGTACTGTCATTGAGAACATCTTTGGTGTGTTGAAAAGTTGAATTATACTTGGAGTGTCTTTATGTTTACTGCATGTGACATTCTGCATAACATGATCATGTGCTGGTCTTGTGGTGAAGTAACCCATGATGTCACTGCAGCCCCCAATCCCAGTTCCACTATGACCAATGATAACCAGCCAGATGAAACAGTAAGAGACCCCAAGCCACAGGCTCATTTATGGAATATGGCAGTACAGGTGGCATCTAGTCTAGGTTAGTGTTTCTTGTAAAAAACACATAGAGTATATCTAATGCTTGCAGTGATATATGTGGGCTGTACTGTGTAATGCATGGTCTACTGTCTCTGTTCATCAGACATTCCCTCTTATCTTCAACATTTTTTTTCAGTTCAGTTAATGGTATTAAGATTTATAAAATGTATGCCTGACTGCTCACTGACAGTTTGATGATGTCATGGCATCATATAAGGACTAATCAAATTTCTGATTGTTTTCCACAACAAATGTTATGATGATGTGCCTAAGTATTTACAGTCTGAATATCCTGAAGTGGTATATAACATGAATGTGTAAATGAATGAAATATGTCTCACACATTTTTTATGTTATGTAATGTTTTCGCAGTTTTATTTATTACATATTTGAACTGACGTACTGTTCTCTGTTAATGTACAGTACATCAGATCATTTAATTTTGTCATACGCAATAACTGTGCCTTCAGAGACAAACATCATTTCTGCAGTGCTGAGGGTGAAGAGGCAGCAGTGACAGGTTACATGGCAGGATATTTGTTTAATCTTTGATAATTTTTAAGGAGTGCTTCTCTCAATAGTGTGTAGTTTTATATTATCAGTAATTAACAGTTGTAATATTGATGAATGGATAGACCATTAATAGTATAAATCCCTGCAATCTTCATGTAATTATGTACGGCTTTATTTCCACATTTACCTGTAGATGCAACCAAAACTAATATTGATCTGAAATGCATGCTGATGAAAACTGTCTTAATAGTGCGTTACATTTTATACTCACATATTTTGCCTTTTTTAAGAACTCTTTGCCTTTCAAATTAAACACTGACATCTATGTGTGATGATCAAATTGTAAGTACCAGAACTGTCTAGCTAAAATCACAGTAGGTCAAGATCAAATGTATTATTCATGACATCTTCTAAAGACAGGGTAGATGATGTTGAAGAGGGGTAGTCATGCGAGTGGGATGGCAACTTGCTGTGATGTTGTGACCTACTTCTTGCAGGTGACCCTACAAATACTGATTTCACAGTGCTGTGGGACCAGGACATCGAATGCAAGGCTCTACTATGTGTAGATGAATGCTGACATGGCCTAAATTAAATCTGTTGTGCTTGTTTCCCCATACTACTTCCACAAACAGATGTGGAAAAAGTTGATAAAGAGACAGATTTTATTTTCCTGGACTCAAAGATCTCTGCAGATCATAATTGCTGACATGGCATTAAACAAAGTTGTTTTTTTTTTAGAAGGAAAACTATGGCAAATCTAGATAAGATTTTTAAAGAGTAAAAGTATCTCGTTGATATCAAAGGTACATGTAGTCATAGCAATAGTTTTACAAATAATAACATATGGCTCAGAATCTGGACTATAAATAAGGCCATGTGCTGCTAAAAATCAATGCTTTTGAAGTATTATACTTTGGGATTTCAGTTATCCATCTTTTAACTAGAATACATACATTAGTACGAATAAGAATGCTCAATACTTCCTAGACTTCATTAATGAGAACTCATGAGAACAGCTTATGCACTCCCTTAGAAGAAGATCAAATATGTTGGACCTGATCATTGCACGGATAGCAACATTATGCCCTGTGGCTGTAATTACACACCGTTCTTTTACCTATCAAGCAGCATTAGAATCAGAACCCAGCCAAAAACACTCAACAATCTTACCACCATCAGAGATTTCCCTAAGACAGATTTATTTCAACTATATGATGACTTGAGGAGTTTCAAAAGCCCTCCTCCCATTATAGACCCAACAACAAGTATTGCTTTCATGGGGGAGTTCTATTATTACTTCAGTACCTCCATTAAGAACCTATAAACCTGGACATTGATAGTTTAACGTCTCTCAACACAAATCAGTTAATGTTTGTGAAGGGTGGTACCTTTCTGCTTAGCATGGTTAACTTATCTGAAAAAGTTACTGATACCCTGGTTATGGGTAAGCAGATATAAACAGCTTACCTTGACCTAGCCAAAGCTTTCAACAAACTTTTTCACTTGGGGATCATAGATAAGCTTATTAACTAAATGATAACACTTATGGAAGGGATAGTGAAATAACTCACAAACAGAAACAGAAAATTAAGTTTGGGGTTCAGTCTCCTTGAAAAGGCTTTGTTACCAGGAGTATCCCTTACTTCTGAGGCTGCTCCTATTTCTATTTATTTCTCTGATATTCAGCTGATTTCAAAGGCCTCTAGTTGACTATGTTTCTTGATGGTTGTAAACTAAGACTCATCATCAATTTCACTGGCATCTCCCATCTTCTACAAGAAGGTCTAACATGCACAAACAAAGTCATAACTATGATTTTAATCTAAATGCCAAGAAATGTAGTATCATACCCTTTGGCAAATGGTAAAAGTTGTGCTCCTACCATATTAATAGTCCACCCCTTGAAACAGACACAGTCATCAGTTACTCGGATACATACACTGGCAATGAGCTCTCCTCTATGAACATACAGCCTCAGTTGTTAGGAAATCTTCCTATTTGGCAAAGATGCTTACTAAGGGTCCTATCACCAGCTAATAATCTTTCACCAGTTACAAATATGTTATTACACTTCTTTACTTCTCCCTTAGCATGTCCATAATTGAATATGATGTTTCCTTTGACATGTACCTATGCAGACATATGAGCCAACTCAAACAATCCCAACATGTCCTCACAAAGAAAATCAAGGTCCTGAGTTCTCTCACCTATAAAAAGCATGTTAGAGTTTTAGTTCTCTTCTCTGTTTCACACAGACACATTAGGTGTGACCTATGCCTAGCCTGCAATGCCTCATATGACATTGTCTTGCATAACCATAAGCAATACACTTCAGACAGCAGAAATAGCCTTCCTTTTTGGGTGGAAATGTGTACACACCATAGCTACACAAAATCAATTTTTAGCTCATTACAGTGGTGTTTTAACAGTCTACTAAAGTGGGTTTCATTGACTTAGACCTGGTCCCCTCACAGCTTGCTGCCCCTCCCCCCAATCTTCCTGATTGTTTTCTGTCATATTATTCTGCTCCCGGTCGGGATAAGCCCACTCCGTTTGTCCTCGCTATGCTTGGGCTCACTCTGCTCCCCTACCCTACCCCCATTCCCACCCACCCCCACTTTCATTAGATTTATACTCTCTAGACCCTGTCCTTACCACACCCTGACCAATATCCTAACCAACCCAATTACCTCCACTTTCCAATCAGCCCTCTCCCTTCCTCTCCAATCAACCACTACCACTCCTACTCTATTACTCTCTCCCCTGCTTGCACACTACACCATCTCGTCCACTCTAATCCTTTCAAATCCATTTTACTCCGCTTAGCAACCCCCTGTATTCCATTCTTTTTCACTCTATAAACATAACTCCTCTCCCCATTAACTTTCACCTAACACTCTACTTAAAATGACACCTCACCACACATCACTTCAATAACCTACTACCGCACTGACTCTCTCTGACTGCCACTACTCACATATCCCTCACACACTACAAATCTCTCCTTACCTTTTTCCTATACTCCCCTCTAACCTCTTTACTATCAAAATTTACCCAAATGTATCACTTTCCAACTGCACTAAAGCTCAAACTTCCTCTACTGCACACCTTAGCTCCCTCTTACTCTCTTTCTGTGACTCCATTCTATTGTCAGGGGATATACATCCTAACCCCTGCCCAGCTATCTCTTCATGTAACCTACATTTTCCCAACTCTTCACCCACTCACTTTTCTCCCCAAACTCATACTCACCCCCCCCCAAATCCCTTACAATTTACTCATTGAACATCTAAAGCATGGTAAACAAAACTACCAAACTTCACACTTGGATCCTCAAAAACTCCCCCCTTAATTTAACCCTCTCTGAAACCTGGTTAAAGCCTCACATCACTAACTCTGAAATCTTATCCCCAGGCTACAATATCTGTCAGGCTGACAGAACAAACTAAAGGGGTGAAGGTGTTACCATCCTCCACTCTAACCAACTTAATATCTCCCCACTCTCTACCCCCTACCTACCTTTTTTCCTGCAGAAATACTCATTGCTAACTGCCACCTCAACCCCCATAAAAAATTTGCCATCATATCCCTCTACCCCCCCAGGCGACAAACTCCATATTCTAGAAAACTTTCTATCATGGCTCACCCTAAATATTCCATATGAAACCATTATACTTGGTGACGTTAACACTGATTAGTCTTCTCTTTCCTCCCCTTTCTCTACTCATGCTATCAATCTATGTGGCTTCCAATTCATATCTTCCCTTTCCAGATTTAATAAGAACTCCACCTCTGGCTCCATCCTAGACTGGATCCTTATTTCTGATCCTTCTGTTTATCACAACCCTGGCATACTTTCCAATTCCCTGAGTAACCACTTTCCTACCTATATCCATAGATAGTTTTAACAGACACCCAAAGAACACCTCTACAGAGAACACCGTAACCTGACTCAATTTGACCCAGACATATTCAACTCCACACTGTCCAACATAAACTGGACCTTCCTCAAATAACCTCTCCCTTAATGATGCTGTTACTGCATTCAATAATATATTCCCAGATATCCAGAACAGCTTGGCCCCATCCAGAAATGTCTGCATTAAACATAACAGTGCTCCCTGGCTCACTAAGCTAACATGCTCAACTATGCAGCAGAGGGATATTGCTTGGAAACCCTGATTAAAAAATAAGACTCCATGCCTACAGCAATCTTACAAACTTAGAAACACATGTAAAAAACGGATCACCAAAGATAAAAAATCAGTCTTCACCTCCAAACACCGCAGCCTTCATACTAACCCAAAAAAATTTTGGTTCACTATCAATAATATTCTCCACCCTACTACTCCTCCTACCCCAAACCCCTTCCCTCACAATACTGCCACAGAAACTGCTACCCTACTAAATAAGTACTTCATAGGCACAATTCAAGGACTAACTCAGCACTGTCCCACTCCCGCTACTCTACCCCTACCTCACACACCTGCTTCCTCTAACACTTTTGCCTTTCATCCTGTTCCATTTTCCTTTATCAGGTCCCAATTGAACAAACTCAAACCCTGCTCTCCCTCTGTTGACAACCCCCCACTTTCTTAAAATTGCTGCCAGCTCTATTGCCTACCCTATTTCTATCCTTATAAATTGCTCTGTTACCGAGGTTCACATCCCCGGTATATGGAAATCCTTTTACACAATCCCACTCCACAAGGGAGGTAACTCCACTGATCCCTCAAACTATCGTCCCATAGCCATACTATCCCCACTATCCAAGATATTTGAAAAATGTATTCATTCCCAGCTACTCAAACACTTGTTTGAAAATAATCTTTTAACTCCCCCCAACACAGTTTTAGACCTCACCACAGCACTTCTACTGCACTTCTGTCATTTACTCAAACAGTGGCATAAGCCCATGATAAAAACTACTTCTCTTCTGTCTATTTCTTGGTCTCTCCAAAGCCTTTGATACAGTCTCCCACTCTAAACTCTTAATTAAACTTTCAGACCTTCACCTCTCCCCCTCTTCATATCCTGATTCTCTAGTTATTTATCTAACAGACTTCAATCTATATGCTGGCAAATGACCACCTCTCCTTTTCTGCCCATCAACACCGGAGTTCCCCAAGACTCTATCCTGGGTCCCCTCTTGTTCAACATTTTTACTAATAACTTACACTCCGCTACTAACCTATCTACCCATTTACAATATGCTGATGACTCCACCCTCATAACCACAGCCAGCACCATCCCTGAACTCCTTTCTCATACCCAAGACACGTTCACTTCCATAGAGACCTGGCTCAATTACAACCAATTAATATTAAACCCCAAAAACTAAACTCTTGTTCTTCCTTCCAACAAACCTTGCACAACATAAAACGTCCTTCACCATTACCTCCCTCAACAATACCATAATCAAACCCAAGCCACATACCAAGTTACTTGGTGTTACCATCGATGATGAACTATAATTTGACATACATATCAATTTATGCATAAAGAACCTCACCAGAAAATTGGCCTATTATACCATAATCACAAATGTCTTTCTAACTTGTCTAAACCCACCCTATCCTTAACTCTCCTCATACCTAATCTACTATATGCAGCCCCAGTCCTCACTACCCTTCAATCTTCTCTTCTCAGCAAACTAGAACAAACCTACAATAAAATAGATAAATCTGCTGCTAACCTCTCCTACAAATCCCATCACTGCCTTGTCCTCACATCTTTACAATGACCAGAATTCACAAATCAACTTCTACTTCCACAACTGGCTACAATCCACTCAATTCTATACAATCCTACATCCTACCCCCCTATCTCTTATATTGTATCACAATATAACTCCTGATGACAACTTCGTTCATCAGATAAAGATCTGCTGGATATATACAAACCATCTAAAAACATTGGCAAGTCATTATATAAATTCTCAGTTGCTCACTCCTGGAACTCCCTTCCTTACAATATAAGACATATCCCCCATAAATCACAATTCAAACTAGCACTCAAGCACTACCTACAGAATACCTAGTCCTACCCCTGTCTAGCTCCAACCTGAATTCCTAAAACCTATTCCCTTTACATGCCATTTTTTCCCTTTATTCTCTTCTTACCCCTCTTCCATGGAAAAACTTCCACAGCTCCCTCTAAGTGTAAATAACTCAATTTTTCTTCCCCTAATGGCACCTCCATTTTGTTGATAATGTACATTTCTTTTTTTTTTTTTACTAAAACCTGTACAAAACAACTTTAATTGTGTTATTATCTTTATTGTATTAACTCACTTTGAGATGTAATTCCTTTTTAATATGACTGAATTGTTTTTTTATATGACTGAATTACTTTGTGTATGACTGTAAAGTGTAATTGTAGCTTTTCTCCTCGAGTCTCCACTGAAAATGGGCCTTTGGCTCAGTTGGACCACCCCGGTTAACAAATGAAAATAAATAAAATAATAAATAAAATAACCTTTTTCATACTTGCAAAACTGGATACACTATGAAAATTCATACTAAAGTCCTTAGCCTTAACAGTAACAAACTCAACCTGCTGACATGATAAATGTCTCACTCAGAGAATTCCTGTCCTCTCCTCTGGAACAGACTCCCCCACTTCATATTAAGAAAAGCAGTTTCCCCATCTGCTTCAAATGCAACAAGGATGATTAGATGAGTATGAGTAATCACAAGTAAGTATCCAGTCTCGTCCCATAAATCCTCACAGATAGAGGAAGCAAGTAATGGAAATTGTAGTGACTAGACTGCAAATGATCTACCCTTTCAATTGACTAGTAATACCAAATGGGATGATAAAATTTCTGAGAATACTGGGAAATGCAAGAAGATCCAACCATTCAGTAGTTAAGGAAACAGACCCAGCCTGTCCACTGGAAGGCCTAAGAGCAAAACAAACACTCAAATACTCTGAACACATAATGCGAAAGCATGATTCATTACAGAAGACATCGATACAGGGAATGATTGAAGGCAAAATATGAAAAGTGCTCCCAAAGCTAAGGTGAATAGACAACATTACTAAAATAATAAATATGAATTTACAAGAATTTAAAGATACAGTTCTTGACAGACAGGCCTGGCACACTAAAGTTTTTGAAATCTCAAAGAACCCTGGTGTCAGGACATTCACTCTTGTTGCATGTGCTCCATATAGGTAGATAAACAAATGACCTTGTCCCATTCCTTTATTAAGATATAACCAAGGTACCACAGGGAACTTGGGCAAACCATGTAGGCAAATAAATGTTGACACAAAAACATAAGCTTGGATGGTGCAGTGGTTGTGTTGTCACCACACAGCAAGACGTTCTCCAGTTTGATTCTTGGCTGGGGTGCCTTCTGTGTGGAGTGTGCATGTCCTCCCTGCATTTGTGTGGGTTTGCTCCAGTTTCCTACCATGTTACAAAGACATGCATCTAGAGTGTTTCTCCCCAGGCATCTGCTGAAAATTGGCTTTGTCCCAAGTTAGACTTTCCCAGTAAACAAATGTTAAATAAAATAAATTTTAACGCTATATATAAATTATAAATGTACTTCTGATGCTGTTTGTGTATTAACCATATCAATCTTTTCTGGCATGCTATCAGCAACTTTTAAAAGTGAATATATTTATAGGAATTTATACAAAATATGTATCTGAATACATCATTTAGCAAATATGTTTAAGCACACCTCTATTTTGTTGCCTGGGTTAGCTACCATCTTTCCCTTTCATGGAAGTAGCATGTAATAAAAAGCTAATGGATGCCATACCATTTATCAATATGCTGTTTATACAGATGGCACTTTGGAAGTGGGATTGAATCCTACAGTAAGATGGGCTATTACTGATTGCTCACACAGAAACTCAGACAGTGATATCTAGAAGGAAGATACTTGGGAAGCACATATGGTATAAAGTCTTCCACACCACTTTTCAAAACTCTGCAAGAATGCGTTGACTTTGCTGTTAAGCTTTCAATTCTATATTGTTTTTTAGTTTTTCTGTTTCTCAGTAGCCTATGACAGTGGACTGAAACAGGTCCTTACACAGAATGTACTGCAGGTGTTAAATAAATGGTGTTAAAATTCAGTACACGTTAGTCACTTATTGTCTAATGTCAGATTACTTTAACAAACAAAATATTCTTAACGGGGTACATTCTGGCACATGGTTAAGAATAAAATCAAAATGTCCTTTACTCTTCTCATCCAGTAGACTTGACTATTTTCTCCTCTGAAGCCTTCCAGTCAGAGAGGACCTTTCTCATGTGATGTTAAACTGTGAAAATTATGCAGATGTTTGTAAGGAGTTTCTTAAAAGTTTTTTTTGAGGAAATTGTGTGACTTGTCTGCAAGGCATTGAAGATGAAGTTTGTGCTATATTGTTCTGCAATGTAGACAGATACACAACTGAAAAATTAAAAATGTTTTGTATAAGTATGAGAAAATTAGATGCTACTTTTAGAGGTGAAAAGTTATATAAACGTTTTTGTAGTAGCTTAAATTGTAATCTAATGTTTGGGTCCTCAAGTGTTAGTGGCTTAACTTGCATTTGGTACTAGACAATCAGACGGCTATGGATTCTATTCCCACAGCAGGCACCTCCATTAATTTTTTTAAATTACTGATACTGCAGTCCAGCATGGGTGGGGGGTGGGGGGCTTGCACTCCAGAGTGAAACATTCTTTAGATAAGATATTAAACCAAGGTCCCATCGGCCTAAGTTGGTGGTAGTTCAGGTGGATGTAAAAGTTCATATTGCACTTATTGAAACAAGTAGGAAAATTTGCAGGTGCCCTAGGTAGATTTCCCCTCCTCGGTATGAATCCCGTGTTGGGTATCCCCTGAAAAGATGCTGCTAGCCTAGTGGGACAAATCCAGACAACAAAGTGTAAATAAGCAAAATAGATAAGCTATGATAAGTAAAGTAATGTGCTGTAACAACCACAGAGGTGTCATAGTAAAGCTGTATTTGTCAGTCTGTCCTCCGGATCATTTGGGGTGATGAGATGGTTTAATTCTGCAGAAATTCTTGATCTGTTGTAAGACCCTGGTAGGACAGCTGTGCCATGGTGGTCTGATTTGTGTATACCTTGTAAGCTCACCTATTGTTCCTACAAACATATGTTGGTGAATAGCATTTTACTAAACATAACTAAATGAAATCCTTTTTATCACAACAAAATAACCATATTTTATGTCTATATTTTGAGTGAGTGGTGGGCCTGTACTCTTGTACATCACAATTTAATATAATCTGCTCTGCGTTCATTGCATTTTGGAGAAAAGTGACATTTCCTGCACTACAACTATCTCACTCTTTTGGGATAGCTGTCTTCAAATGTTTTAGCCCATGCACACACCTAAACACTCACATATGTAAATACAAAAGAAGGCAATGTTTCCCTCACATTTCAAAGCTGAAGTCAAAAAGACTGCTCTATTAAGCCGAGTTTAATGAAGGAATAAGTTAAATGATGTGGCTTGCCATATTAGACTTCAGGCAGCTGCTGTGTTATCTAACTTCTTACAAATTAAAAATGTAGCCTAAACTATAGCAAATCTTCTTTTCAGACCTGCAGGTTCACCACTTGCTCTCGGAGCTCCAGAGCTATAACCACAGTCGGTTGTGTCATCCTCCCTCAAATCAACAGACATGTGGAATATAACCTCTTATGTCAAGTAAGGTAAGAAAAACACCACCAAAAGGAAGCAGAAATCACCGCAGTATATTGAAATTGTTAGGCTGACATACTTCACTTGCTCTTATAAAATTCACATTTGCCAGTTATTTTAAGTTTATTGCAGGGAGTCATGCCCCCAAAATATACTTCAGAGGTAAGACATTACAGCTGGCTATAAAAGTTTGAGTCATTTTCCAGCAGTCATGTCACTCAGAAAGGGCACTAAACTAAATTAATCCCACAGCTGTGACTAATATTGTGACCACAGACTGTACAGCTATTGTCAAGAGTGGAGTCCTGCTCTGGAGGTTTCATCAGATGTCAAATGAGGGCAATTACTCCCTCTAAATGAAACAATCATTCTGCTTCAACAGTACACATTTCGGGGTATCAAATAATTTGTTTCTCTTTGGAGGAGTGGAAATGAACTGAACAGACACTTGTGGATGTGAGTTTTTTGCCTTACTGAACAGAGTGATTTTGCTTTTTACAGTATAACTTAGTAGATTAATACCACAAGCAGCAAATAGGTTATATCATGATGAACCAAGTTTGATTCTCATAAGCTCCAAAAGTGCACTTTTGTATTCTAAACAAGTCACTTATGCAGACTAATGCTTAATGGGCATCATCTATTTAATAAAGTAATTAATTTAAACCTGAAGAAGTAGCATGCAATATATGGTGTACTTTATTTTATGATAGCATTATACTTACAACTGTGGTAGGCCTAGCCACGCAGCGATGTGAATATTGTCTCTAGATGACTGTCACTATTGAAGTTAACACCCCAACCCCATGTGTAAAATGGGAGAAAGGAGTTTTGGGTGAAGGGATGGGTTAAACTTGCACTGAAAGCTATAAATGGAAGTGTTTAAATGGCAAGGACTTGACTTTATGATAACACATACCTTAATAGGGCTTATTTATTAGTATGTTGCGCTATAAGGTTATATATCAAGATATGGAATGTAGCCAGCGTTCTTGTGCACTGTATAATATGCTCTTCTACCTAACAATAAGTTAAAAACCTGCATCTTATTGCTGTTTGTATTAGTACCACAAAAGTCAATCCTTACTTTGTATTGTGTTGACATTTTTGTCCACATTAGACAAAAAATAGTGTCTGGAGAAGTGGCAACATTTATTGTAGCTAACACTCTACATGTTCTAACAGATCAATTAGAAAGTGAAAGACAAAGTTGTTGTTTGTCTTTCGGCTTTTCCCAGTTAGGGATCGCCATTGTGGAACTCCGGTCTGCTAATGATTGGCAGTAGATTTTCATGAACGCCGAGGTGCCAGCTCGACGTCCAACCTTCAACAAAGGCATGCCCATTTACTCATGTCTTTCGAATGCCCACCCAATGGCGGGGAGGACATGCAGACTCCACACAGAAGGCACTCCCCGCACTCCAGCCGAGAATCGAATGGGAGAACCTCTTGCTGTGAGGCAACAACGCTACCACTGCACCACCGCGGATGTTAAAGTAACTTTTATAAAATACAGAAATAGCTGTGGATTCAAAACCTGACTTCAGCAGTTTTGGAGTTTGTTGCATATGTAAAGGAGGAACAATGGTGAGAAAGCCTCCTACAGTGGGGTTAAGGGCAAAGGCCCACCTGAAAAAAAAACATGCAGTTTTCAGCGTAACTGTCATTTACTCTTTCAGTATTCAAATAGTCTGCCAAGAAATGACAGAATCTATTACACATTCTCAGGGTGTTGACCATACTGTGCTGTTCACTTTGTTTTCATCCTTTCATATTTGTAAATAAACTTAAACAAGACTCTGATACAAGCTAGACAGTGTCTGGTGCAGCTAATCTGTCATATCCACTAAACTGGCAGGTTGTCAGTAGTTGGAAGCAATCAAAAATTGTACTTCCTCCTCCAGCTCCACTATAATTCTGCTTTATATCCATCCCGTGTGTTTTGAATTCACTACAGTTTCCTCAGGAATGCTGTTCCTTGTATTCTTTACCTTTTTTCCATTCACTTTGACCCATCTACCCCCTCATACTCTTCATTTTGAAATGATGCCCTCCCCCTTTTTTCTGGATGACACTGTTTTCTTGGATGACATTTATTTCCCGTAAGGTACTTGAAGGATTCCTTCGTTTTCTCCTTTACTCAACAGAAAATAAATTACCTTTGGCGATTCCCACCTTTTGTGGTTTCTAGTTTATACCCTGGAACGTTTATGCAAAATAAAAGTTTCTGTTCTACATTCTAGGAAATATTTTGTCTTCAAATAGCCAGTGGTGCATGTTTTAAACTTGGTCTTCTTACAAAAAAGTCTAGTAACCTTAGAATGTTTTTCTTTTTGGAGTTTATTTACTCAAAGATCATCGCAGAGCACGAGTTAAATATACATTACATTATATCTACTGAGTGTAGAATCTAATGAAAACCACATTCCATGAATAGTGCTTTGGGTGTAGTAGCTGTTATTCAGTTTGAAAATACAGTATATTTAAGTGATTTAAATGTGATGATGCTGTTATTTCTGTCTTCTTCTTCCATTTTCATGTCTAATTTATAATTATTTCTAGGTAAGGCATTCCTGCAGTTATCCAATCTATTAGAAGAAATGTATGCATGTAAGACAAACAGTTTATGGTTTCTAGAAAGCTACTGCTGCACAGCTGAGTGTTTTTGCACTCTGAATGATCGCAAGTCATTTCACTGAAACAGCATTTGCACTGGGAAATGACTAATGATAAGAGGACTGCATTTAGTTAAAAAAGGGTCATACCAAATACAGCGAACACTCAGAGGAATGGGTCATAGCAAATACAGCGAACACTCAGAGGAATGGGTCATAGCAAATACAGTGAACACTCAGAGGAATGGGTCATAGCAAATACAGCGAACACTCAGAGGAATGGGTCATAGCAAATACAGCGAACACTCAGAGGAATGGGTCATAGCAAATACAGCGAACACTCAGAGGAATGGGTCATAGCAAATCCAGCGAACACTCAGAGGAATGGGTCATAGCAAATACAGCAAACACTCAGAGGAATGGGTCATAGCAAATACAGTGGACACTCAGAGGAATGGGTCATAGCAAATACAGCGGACACTCAGAGGAATGGGTCATAGCAAATACAGCGGACACTCAGAGGAATGGGTCATAGCAAATACAGCGGACACTCAGAGGAATGGGTCATAGCAAATACAGCAAACACTCAGAGGAATGGGTCATAGCAAATACAGCGGACACTCAGAGGAATGGATCATAGCAAATACAGCGAACACTCAGAGGAATGGGTCATAGCAAATACAGCGGACACTCAGAGGAATGGGTCATAGCAAATACAGCGAACACTCAGAGGAATGGGTCATAGCAAATACAGCGGACACTCAGAGGAATGGGTCATAGCAAATACAGCGAACACTCAGAGGAATGGGTCATAGCAAATACAGCAGACACTCAGAGGAATGGGTCATAGCAAATACAGTGAACACTCAGAGGAATGGGTCATAGCAAATACAGCGGACACTCAGAGGAATGGGTCATAGAAAATACAGCGAACACTCAGAGGAATGGGTCATAGCAAATACAGTGAACACTCAGAGGAATGGGTCATAGCAAATACAGTGAACACTCAGAGGAATGGGTCATAGCAAATACAGCGAACACTCAGAGGAATGGGTCATAGCAAATACAGCGAACACTCAGAGGAATGGGTCATAGCAAATACAGCGAACACTCAGAAGAATGGGTCATAGCAAATACAGCGAACACTCAGAGGAATGGGTCATAGCAAATACAGCGGACACTCAGAGGAATGGGTCATAGCAAATACAGCGAACACTCAGAGGAATGGGTCATAGCAAATACAGCGGACACTCAGAGGAATGGGTCATAGCAAATACAGCGAACACTCAGAGGAATGGGTCATAGCAAATACAGCGAACACTCAGAGGAATGGGTCATAGCAAATACAGCGAACACTCAGAGGAATGGGTCATAGCAAATACAGCGAACACTCAGAGGAATGGGTCATAGCAAATACAGCGAACACTCAGAGGAATGGGTCATACCAAAGTCCACTGGAGGAGGACTATAGGAGCTCCAATGAAATGCACATGCATTGAATTGATATTGTAAATCATGCTTCAGCAAATGAATGTCAAACAATGGAGGAGGAAGTTAGGGACTTAAAGCACAAAATGTCCATGAACCCAGGCCATACATGATGCCACTCAATGGCAGTTAATACTTGTCCTGATGGGCAACAAAGACTATCTCACTGTGAGGATAAGTAAGTCAATGGGCAACTCAAAAGCGAATGCACTATCAGGCAGGGCTTGGGGAAGTAAAAGTTAAATAATGAAGGACCACCAAACAGGAGCTGTGCCCCTTCCATCACCTACTTAATATAATCAATGTTAAGCTGGAATGCTGTACTGGCATAGAGGGGAAAAAGCCCTGAAAGTGACCAGATGACCAGAGTTTGATAAATGGCTCAAGTACTTGTCTGTCCAGGCATGGAAAAATGAGAATGCCTATACTGGGGATGGGGGCAGGCAGGGCAGGACTTTTGGGGTTCTGACACAAGTTCAGAGCTCAAGAGATCACCACGCTGAGAGGTGAGACCAACCTATTGGTCCAGGATAGGGCAAACGTTTGAGAGCACCTCACTGACTGAACAGCTATATGACATACATCAGTACACAATGCCTGGAAAATACTGGGATGGTAAAAAAGGTCAGTAAGCTGCTGAGAATGATGTGAGTTGCAAGTAGGGAAAGCAATGTGTGTGTGTGTGTGTGTGTGTGTGTGTGTGTGTGTGTGTGTGTGTGTGTGTGTATATATATATATATATATATATATATATATATATATATATAATGTGGTTTCACTTCTAAACCTTGAAGCTCATCTTACCGAGTCTTAAAATCTTGAGAAGAAAATAACAAAATATTGGAATCCCGAACGGTGGATTTCACACATGGTGAGTAAACACTTGGCCAACTGGAACCCACGCCAAGGCCAACACACCCTGTTCTCCACTGTAGTGCAATCCCAGAGTTGATATATTTAGTTGGGGGTTTACTTACCTTGGTGTGAATTTAAGTTAAAAAAAACTATGGCTAGTATTTTCATGGAGCCTTCAGCTATCAGTCTTACAAATGCACTCAAATATTGTTAATACTGGGTGCAAAGTGGGGTGCAACCAAAAAGTGCCTGAATCAAAAGACACCATAAGTGCCAAATTTAACTTTGCCACAAATATTTTTAAACCAATTAATGTTTCTACCAGTTAAATCAGAATCTAATAATAAATCATCAGTAATGCCATTAGGTATTAAAAAATCTAGGCCTTCTGGGTCATGCTAAGGTTTAACACTTTCCCTCTAAAAGAGTAAGCACTAAGTAGGTATTTATTAACATGTAAATCATTTAAATTTTTTTTATTTTAGTTGTTGATCATGTGGAATATGCATCTGATGTTTGATTGTGAGGAAAATGAAAATAAAATAATGATCTCAGTAATATTTCTGCTTTGTTACTCTTAGACAGTACACTGCTCCAATACAAGCTATCGTGGCCCTCTGTGCACACCCCTGATGTCTGAGAGGAAGATTACAGTTGTAATGCTCACAATGTCACTAGCCCAGCACAAGATATAGTGACATATGCATAGTTTTATTGTTTGGGAGGAAATTTAAAGAAATTATATCATCCCTTCCCCAGCCCACCACACAAGCTTAAGTGGCTGCCTGTGCACACCTCTGTGCATGGCTGGTTTTGGATTAGGTGGGGTTCAGTGCGGAGGGCAAAAATAAGACCATGTCAAAATCCAATTATACAGCCTTAGCATATGGGAGCCCCCAGGCTCTAAGAAGTTCAGAAAGTCTGGATATTCCATAACACATTTAATTCCTTATTTTTTGAGATATGGGTATTTAAACTAAACAAATTATAAGAGGGTCCGTTATTTTCATCCAGACAATCCCACAAGCAGTTATAGCCACTTTTGTGTACAATTCACACATCTGACAAGATAATAAAAGATGGTGATATAATGTATTTCACCTTTTTTAAAGATAACAACATTCTTAGCTACATGCACTTAACTAGCTCTTCTTGAAAAGCAGTGAAAATGATTAAGGACTACTGGATGGTAAGGAAAGCCAGCTCTGTCATGTCTGTACATACTGTACCTGTATATATTGGGTGTGGGGTGGGGCATGGTGCAATTCTGACCAGTGCTTGATGTGCAAGGACCACACACACACAACTGTGGAAGGACTCATGAGACTCTAGAAGGACATGAAAATTGAACATGCACTGTTACAGGTTCCATTCAGAGATTTCCCATAAAGAAGACATTTCATATGCCCAGAGATAGCTCTGTTGCCATGAATCAAATAATTATGCTTTTCTGGGAGGTCAATTTACTGTGCAGTCTGGCCCAACTGATCACTGGGGAGGCCTTTACCTGACATGACTGTGAACTATATGCATGCTTCTTCACAGAAAAAGTGAATTCCAAGAGGTAGCAGCACACAATTGACTTACATTTGCCAGTTACATAGATCTGACAGACTGGATTTAGAAAGAGTTTGATGTCTTTAATTTCCTGGAATTCATGCTGGTCATTTCAAGTAAATGCCTTGCTACTTTTGAGTTTGACCCCAGCCCACCTAGATTGCTTATATCATGTCTGGAGGTCTTTCTACGTTTTTAGCTTTATAATTATCCATTCCTCTTTGCTGATAGGAATTTACCTATCTCTTCTAAAAGAGATCTTTACAATATGCATCCTTGAGAATCATCAGCCTATCTCTAAATCTGCCCTTCATTGAGAACATTATTGAGAAAATGGTGTGCAAGCAGCCTGGAGAAGGTGTTCATTCAGGGTTCTTAGAACTATTCTGGTCTGGGTTCGGAACACTTACAGTGCTGATATTGTCCTCATATTTGTAGTTAATGATAATGTATTAATGTGGTCTCATAAGTTTTACTCTGTACTGGTCCACCCTGATCTATATGATAGATTGTGCTGTATGACCATTTGATATGTCTTAATACTTTAAGGCCTACTATATGGTCTCTGGGATGGTCCTTCACTGGTTTGCTACTTACCACTGAGGTTATACTCAGAGGGTGATTTCTGAAGGATAATTCTTCCTCTGCTTACACCATTAGTTGTGGGGTACCACAGGTTTCATTCTTGATCTGATTCTTTTTATTGTGTACATACATGCAGCTGGTGATTTGGTTAATTCGTAACATTTCCATTATCACAGTTATGCTGATGACACAGGTTTACCATGTTTTTCCCTGCACAACATGTGGATTACAGGAACCCATTAAGGAATGCCAAAAAGACAAAGTTTTTTGGATGTAGGCATGGTTTTAAGTTCAGTACATACAAGACTGTAGCCATAACACAAACTTCCCATCATATATCTCATCCTGCAGACATTAAAAATAGGAGCAAATGCCCTTGAAAAGTATGAAAAATTCAGATAAAAATCTGGACATCTAATTAGCATAACATTTGAATACCAAAGAGCATATAACTCTTCCTGTTTCCAATAGGAATGTGGGATACTATTTAGAAATACATGTTTGAAAACAGAGGAAGACAAAAGTTATGAAAAATATAAGCACATTGTCAAACATACAGTATAAAGTCTGCAGACTTTAAAGTTCTACGTTGCAAAATTTTGCCATGCAATGTCATTTATTTTTTGCTTCAGAAAGTGGGAGAAGTAAGATGCGTACATTCTTTCTTTAAATTACTGTTGCCTGTAGTATGTTGCTCATGTAGTGTCCTTTTCTGTGTAGTACACATCTGAGAGAGATGCAAAAAAGCAATCCTGAAAATAGAGATATACCATCAAAAATAGGGACACCATAAATCTGACCTGAAAATAGGAATGTTGCTCTGATCCCCATTTTACCTGCAGCATTGTCTATGGGATCACAAGTTGGAGTTTATGTTCAAGGTGTGTAACATTTAAATGAGCCTTAATGACAAGCTAATAGTTGAAGACAGGGTGGTCATCACTGTATGATGTTGTTGCCATAAAAGGGGGTAACCTTACCCAAATTACATCCATCAGAGGATTTATGAAAGGTTGTGCAGACCTTGGATATATATGTTCTAGCTTACTGTTCTTATCTGTACCTTTCAAACACTGAACTCGTCAGATTCCACTGAGTCAGAAGTCACCTTCCAGACTCCAACAAGGGAATTCTGTATTTAATAGTATAACCCATATTTTTTCCACTGGCTTCTAGTTTTTTGTGATAGTGTCCACAGCCCTGAATGAGGAGGGTCCATCAATATAAAATAGATATTTGTGCCTCACTAGGCCTCATGGGTACTCTCTGCTTAGCCACCTAGGTGCTGCTGGTAATACTTCAATTTATGGTTTGAGTTCTCTGGCCTCTGATCTTTCTTACATGTTAGAGATCTATGTGATTTGTTATTGAGGCAACTCTGTGAGTGTGATTTCCTGTGCTGTTTTAGGATTTGATTTAAGATGCATCTTTTTCATGGAGCATTTTTGATTTTTTTTCATGTACATTTTAAATCTTAGCTCCTTAACAGTCATCTTTTCTTTAAATTGTTTTGTTCTCCTCATTCATTAATATTCTATACTATAACATTTTTTTTAAAGTTTATTTTTATTGATAATGAATTTAAACAGTTCAAATGGGTCTAAATTAATCTTGCTAGTATGATTTTGAGGAGTGTCATTACTGGTTTGAACAGTAGGATTAGATAAATTAATTGTATTTGTACTCAGATATTCAAAAAATATTACAAAATATTGTCTCAAAGACATGATGAGGTTATACTGTCTATTGTGGTACCAATCATTATGTACTATCAACTGAAATTGGCTGGCAACATTACATAATAGGTTCAAAGGTAGTGAGTAGCCATGCTGTCCAGGAGACCATTAACAAGCCTAACCCAAATTCCCAATGTCCTAAAGCACTGCCATTAAGTGACTTGCTCAAGGTCCACATTACACAAATGAAGGTTGAAGGAATAAAACCTTTTACTACAAAAAGTAGCTTATTGGCATCTTAATTTTCTCACCAACAGTCAGACACATTACATTTACTTGATGCAGAAAGAGGCAAACAGCTTATCCAGTCTGCACTTAAGTCCATTTAACATTTTACTTCCCTTTATTCCTATCTCCACCCACTCACTCTCTGCCTTTCAGCATTTTTGATTGACATCATGAATTATAGTCCATTCCACTGGTTACACCCAATGTCAATACTGACCAACGAACAAAAC
This sequence comes from Protopterus annectens, assembly GCF_019279795.1. Taxonomy (NCBI): domain Eukaryota; kingdom Metazoa; phylum Chordata; order Ceratodontiformes; family Protopteridae; genus Protopterus; species Protopterus annectens. The sequence continues at coordinate 93,789,417 of NC_056747.1, forward strand.
CAAAAATTGGCTGACAGTAGAAACCAGGCAAAATTATTTTGAACAATTTTATTAGCACTTTCGTTTGATTCAATCACCAAACTTCTTCAGATAACCTCCTAATACAACAGTCCACTATATATATTATTTTAAAATGTATCACATGTTGTTAACAGCCAATAGATGTTCATAAAGCACACATTTAAAACTTTTTCTTAAACAAATATACTCGTACCATAAATTAATAAAAACTGGCTAAAACACTTCAATTATTTTATAGTTAAATAATTACTTTTCTTTTTATCTATCATACACTTTCAATTTTAAAAGGCTATTAATTGATATCATGTCATTTAGACCAGAGGGGGTACCTGCATTCAAATACATTTGCCACCATGTTTCTTTATTCTCCAAATTCAACTTCCAAGGTCCCCCTCTGGCATCCTTAATAACCTGATGTACCACCAAAAATTTAAAATCATGTGTAGGGTATTTTTTAAGATGTTTATATAATGCATTTGTGCACTTGTGATGAGAAATGTCATATATGTGTTTGTATATTCTCTGGGAAAGTTTCCGTTCTGTTTTGCCCACATAAAATCATGGGCATTTCCGACAAAAAGCAATATAAACAACCCCTTAGGTATAACAACTATATTTTTGATGGTTTTATTTACTATTTGAACACTTGATCCACTGAAAACATACTGACATTGATTACACATCACACAAGGATTCATCTTTCCTTCTTTATAACCCTGTACTTGTCACTCCAAAATGTTTTTAAAGTTTAAGCCCCTCCTATATACTACATTTGGAGTAATTCCTAGTTTTTCCACCAAGTCTTCATCCATTTTAATAATATTCCAATTCTTTTGCAGTATGTCTCTAACAATTGTACTATTATTGTGATGAGTCCCTAGAGTGTGTAGCTTGGAGGTATTGGGATTTCTTTAAATGGAGCATGTCCAACAGCTCTGGGTTTGACATAGCTTTGTATGTTAGGCAGAGATCACCTTGGAGTAGGCGATATGCGACTGAGTAAAGCTGGAGTTTTTTGAGACTGTTTGCGTAGGGCATCTGTTTGAGGCTGGTAATCCTCTTTGTGAGGTATTTCTGCTGCCTTTCCAGTTGTTGTAGATGTCTTGTGAGGTACATACCAAAAGGGGCATTGTACCCTATAAATAAGTATTTGAGTATGTTGGTTTTCTGTATATTTTAGATTTTAGTCCTTGTCCATTTTCATTTCTCTCGGTCATTACATCTAAATATGCCACTTTATCATGACTCACAGTATGAGTAAACTTAAGAAAATTTGTTGATTGATTTATATAATCCATGAATTTCAGAATTTCCGATACAGGGCCTTTCCAAACTACAAACAGGTCATCCAAAAACCTGATGTATATGTTAATATGTGCAAAATAAGGACTTGGATAGATAAACTTCATTTCCCACCATGCCATAATGACATTTGCAAAAAGGGGGCCACCCCTTCCATTTGTCTAAAATAATATCCCTCAAACTAGATGTAATTGTAACTTAAGACTAAATCAACCAGTTGACTATAAGTATTAATTTTATCCTGGTTTAACCTCATAATTTCATGTAAATATGAGTTAAACAAATCCTTACCTTGGTCATGGGGGATACTACTATATAAGTCCTTCACATCGATTGTTATAAAGACACCCTCAGTAAATGGATTTAAGCTATTACATAAAGTCAGAAACTGCCATGAACATAGACACAAATTTGGGATGTTACATACTTCTGCTTTTAGTTGTTTGTCCAGGTATTTAGCTATATAGCTAGTCTTAGATTTTCCAGAATCCACTATAGGTCTATATGGTGGATTAATTAAATTGTTATGAATTTTGGGCACCCCAAACAATCGTACTATTACTGTGATGAGTCAAAACAAAAGGGCAAAACATTTTGTATTATTATTATTATTATTATTATTATTATTATTATTATTGTTGTTATTATTATTATTATTATTGTTATTATTATTTTTATTATTATTATTTTTATTATTATTATTATTATTATTGTTATTATTATTGTTATTATTATTATTATTGTTATTATTATTATTATTGTTGGTATTATTATTATTATTATTGTTATTATTATTACTATTATTTTCTATATTATGAGTATTTGTTTCCATAAGGGACATCTCATAAACTGAGTTAGTAGTTTCTAAATTCTCATTATATTCCTTCAATAATGGTACATAATACCCCTGTTCCCATTTACCAATAACTTAATTTCGGATTTGATTAACTGTTCTAGGATAACCCCTATTATAAAACATACTACATAGAAACCCCCACTCATTAATGAAATCTGTATGGTCCAAAACCATACGTGCAGCTCGAACCATCTGCCCCTCACTACTTCCTGCTTTACATGTATATGATGGTTACTGGAGTAGTGTAAATAAGTATTTGAGTGTGTTGGTTTTCGGTATATTACAGATTTTAGTCCTTGTCCATTTTCATTTCTCTCGGTCATTACATCTAAATATGCCACTTTATCATGACTCACAGTATGAGTAAACTTTTGCAAATGTCATTATGGCATCATTGAGGATTGAAATCACTAAATAATGCTAATCATTTGAGCTTCAATCTTCATAGCCTTCAGAAAATGCATGCAAACACAAAACCTGTTATTCTAAAAGTAATATTTGCAATATGTTCCTATTTTTGGGACTTTATTCAGATTTTTTTTGCTAAGAGGGTAAAAGGTGTGGTACTTCTTCATCTATCATTCTTGTTCAGGATGAACACACAGCATCTCCTTGGCATAATCTTTTATTTTCATCCACAAATTCATGAATATAATGTCCCCCTGGGTAAAATTTTAACAAGTGGGGTATATCACAGGGATCAGTGTGTAACCCTCTCCTGATAGCATTTATTTTGCAGGTATTCAAATTATTATCCCAGAAGGGTATATGGCCAGGTTTACTGATGACTGCATGCTGGATACTGTTACCCACTCATCAAGTGATGCTAAACAGCTCCAGAAAGGACTGGAATATGCAAACAGCTGGTGTACCCAAAACAGATTTAAGCTGAATGTTATAAAGTGCAGTGTAGTACCATCGACAATGTGCTGCTGCTGGTTCATGCTTTTCTTCACACAAGCACTGTCATAAGAAACCAGGTTACTTAAAAGGATGCCTGTCTCTCATCTGATCAAAATATTTTTACCATATGCAAGGAAATCTTTCTATTTGGCCCGCCTAATTTCCCAGGGGATAACTTCAAGATTCAAAAATGTCTCCCTACCACCATAGTATTCTCTTATCAGGCATATCATTGAAAACAATGTCTTCTTTATTTATGTAAAAACCAAATCAATCACTAATTTGGAAAGGCTCCAAAGATCTCTAACCTAGGAAATTAAAGGTCTTACATTTTTCAAATATCGCTCCAGAGAAGTATGACTGCCCTTATACTCAGTGGTGTATGATTACTCTGAGGTAAACGTTGTCTCTTTTTTTGAACCAAGACAAACTCAATCTTAGCTGATATCTTACTTCTTCACAAGACCAAGAGTTCTAAAATACACTGATGTTAGGGGACCTAAATCTGCACCAACAAATAAACAAAACTCACTGAAGCGATAGCTTCTTAACATATTCCCATCCTATGGAATAACCACTACATAGCAAATAAAGTACTACTATACCTACCCATAAGGCTGGTCTTGATCATCGGATAGGAAGACACATATTTACACCATAGTTAGCTTTTGCAGACCTGCCTGATTTGGAAGGTGGCCACTATTTATGTGTTGAAAATGGCTGCAAATGTGTTAACTTAAAAGAACATAACCCATCATGTGTTTCCCCAGACTGCTTGCCTAGCATTGTCTGAACGTTTATATAGTTTGGTCTCTGGTAAGAAAAGCTCTAGACCCTCTAATTTCTTGTCATATTTTCCATCCATTCACAACACCTTCTGGTGGCTGTTCTTTGGATTTCTTCCAGTATCCTGATGTTTTCCTGCTTGTACAACCTCCAAAACTTCACACAGTGCTCAAAGTGTGGCCTGACCAGGGCACAAAAGAGCAGGAACATTATTTCTTTATTGCTGGTGTCTTTCTTCTAACGATACACCCTGGCTGTATTTCAGCTGTTTCTATCATGCTCTTGTTCCTCTCCTGGTGGCCTAGATCAGGTATGCATACCACCACCCGATTCTTTTCCTGCCCTGTTATCATCTGTTTTACACCACACCTGCTGATAATTCACACCTGGCTAACTATTATTCAAGTGTAATGCTTTGAATTGAAAATAAGCTTTTCCAGCTCCTTGCTGAGAATTGTCTTACCTCCCCCATTGCTGCACAAAACTCTGTTTCATTACAGAAGTGGATGAGTCTGCCCCCAATTATCATTACATATATATGAAATAAATGCACTGAATACTGTATATGTGACTGAGATGGGCAATTCCACTACTAACTTTCCTTATATCCCATACTGTTCTTCTCATCTTAAATTTGTGTGTCCACAACTCAGCAGTGAAATTCATGCTTTTATTACACCCCAAACCTCCAAATGTCCTAACACTGACTTGTACATGACCAAATTAAATGCCTTACAGATGTCCAGGCAGATCAAATATGCATGTATTACAATGTCAAGTTGTCCTATAACCCATCCGTAAAAGTGAAGCAGGTTTAACTGACACCTCCTTTTGGCCATGAACCCATGTTGGTTGTCCTAGACATTGCTGAATTTTAGGAATTAAGCAACCGTTTTATCATAATTCTCCTGCTATGGTTTTCCCTTTCACTGCTATCATACTAACAGGTCTATAGCTCCCTGGATAAATTCTACACCTTCCCCTACAAAATTATTATACTTTTTGTCTTCCAGTCCAAGGCAGTTCAGCAGTATAGTGTGAGTTACTGAAAACTGGCACCAGAGAATATGCTGACACATTCATTAAATTCCCAATTACTCTTGGAGGCAACTCATCTAATCCTTGTGCTTTATAATCTCTTAAAGGGTCATTTCTGTTAGTATACCCCCACTTTATGCTGGCATTGGCCCACTACTCATTTCACTGTGGTCTACCTTCCTTCCTTTCAAGCTTTGTACTCTACTCATGCATTTTTTTTGTGAAGCCTGAAACCAAGTATTCATTCAGTAGCTCTACTTTTTCCCACTGTTTCATTGTCTACTCCCCATCCTTGCTCAGCTAGAACATGTCTGTCACTCGCTTCTTTCTGTGATATACACCTGAAGAAGATTCAGCTTCTGATAACTTTAACCCTTATTCTGATAACTTTAACCATCTTTCTTCAATCTCACCCCACTACTTTATTTTCTCCTCCAATGTCTCTCATCCCCTAACATAACTGGGGGGTTAATAATCTGCCTCAACTCACCTGTGTTACCCTGTCAATTCTTCACCTGAACCACCAGGGAACTTACCACAGTTTCTGACTGCCCACTCCTTTGCCAATTCATGGGGTGTGTTTCAGTGCGTGGCTATGTATGTTGTCTGGATATTGTCAATAATGTTCCATGCATATTCACTCTGGCCTTAGTAAGCAATTTGATGAGACAGTTCTGGTTATCACACAAGAAAAGGCTTTTATGAGTGGGCATGTCATGGAAAAATATTTAAGTGCTCTAAAATGCAGATGAGGGTGGTGGGATCTGGTATGGTTGGATTCGGTGGAGTGAATCCCCATCTTTCAAATGGCTCAGTTTTTTATTGTCAAGTGAGGCCAGAACTCTTGTAGACATAAGATCTTGCAAACCTCAGGTTTAGTCTGTTACTTATATAAGTTTATAAGGAGTGTACCAGTAAGGCACATCGAATACCACAAGCTGCCCTTTTCCTGTGTCATGTATTTCTAACTCAGTTGACAAATAAATAGACTTAAAGAAATGGAAGAAACCTGGCAGACCAGGCTCACTGGGGAAAGTCTTGATTGTTCGCTACTAGAGTAAGCTGCATCAGAATAACAAAGCACTTTAGAAACCATGAGGCCCTGCACAACTTAAGCCATCCAGTTCATCCTTTTCTACCTACAAGTAAAGCAGCTCCTTTCATTTATAGTCCTTAAAACAGTCACCAGTGATGGGGAACTTACTGTAGATCAAGGCAATTCCAGTAAGGGGGAGAGATGCCATAACTTGTTGTGTGCCTTATTGCAAAAATATCAACACTGCATGCAGTACAAGCAACACACTTATCTTATAAGATTCCAAGTTAATGATTCCTGGATTTGGGAAAGAGGTTATTTACACAACTGGGAATACCATTTCTGACTAATAGTTTTTAAAAAGCTAACAACTAGCACTGAACAAAAAAACTCTCTGTTTAATTTTAGAAAAATCCACATTGGTTTGCCATGAGAGCTTACTCTATTTAAATGACTACAGTGCTTTGACAGACAGCTGTGGAGTTTTTGTGAGTTCATGTAGTGTATAGCTTGTCATAAAGGTTTTATTTAATTTTAGAAAATAAATCAGCAATGGTTTCCTGTTAAAATCTTTGTTTATACCATACTGAGGTCTTTGAAAGTTCAGGCAGGGTGGATCTGTTCATAAAGGAGTTAATTTAATTTTAGAAAAAAAAAGCCTAGCAATTATTCTCAGAATCTTTGCTTATATCTCACTCTTGATAAGTAACTGGTAACACCTGACAGAGCGCTATGAGCTCTTTGTGAGTTCATGAATGCTGTATGTGGAAATAAATGGTTTGCTTCATTTTAGAAAAAAAGTCATTTTTGGTTTCCTGATTAAATCTTTATTTATACCACACAGTAATTGCTGGTTCTTAACAGTGTGGGTTTTTCTGAGTTTAAGCAGAGTACATCTGCTTATAAGGGGTTGAAAAACAATTTTCATATTGCTTGGAAATTCTTGGATACAAATTAACCTGTCCCACAAGTCTGATTATTTCCAGAGTCCCACCTTAATTCTTCATTTAAAGTGCTTTAATGCAGAAACCAGGCACACTTGGTTAACCAGGTTAGGCGTCCTGGGTGTCACCCTTTTATAAAGTCAGAAAAAGGCACAATAAAAATGAAAAATGCAGAATTTACATGTACTGTTTTGATTATATTACAAACTGGTGCTATTTTCAAAATGACAAGAAAACTTTCTAATTGGCCCTTCTGCTTACTCTTTTGAGGCTCTGTTGTAAGGACTGTAGCCAGTGAACAAAATGACTTTAACACTGGTTCATTTTCTGATACCCTCTGTATTCTATTCAGGTTTGTGAGGAAGCCAGAGCCTATCCTGACATTCACCAGACACAAAGCAGAGAACTATTTCTGGATGAGATGTCAGTCCATTGCAGGAAGTATGTTAGCAACACATAGACACACATACCCCAACTGATTCTCACGATTACCAGTTCATCTACCTGCATGTCTTTGGGATGTAGGAAGGCCACACAGGGGAAACACATGCAGACAGTGGTATGACATGCATACACTTCACAGCAGTTATATATAACGGCCAAAGAAACTGGATAACAAAGATCTGTAAGGCGCACATGCTAACTTTTGCATCAATGTACTGCCCTCAAATTAGCAGGGCATAGCTCACAAAATAAAAAAAAATGTGTATGTGACAGTGGTAAGAGGGGGGAAGAGAGAGAGAAACAGACAGAGCTAGCACAGTTTAAACAATCAGCAAATTATCTTTATTCAGCTAACCGGGTCTGACACCCCAAACCATGTCTTCCATATTATGCAAACTTGCGTAATTTACTTGATGAGACATCAGTTTTTTTGGTATCACCCAGGAATTCATTGGTGCTTTGTGGGCCTTAAATGGTTATCAAAGACAGAAATAATAAAACATATAAAACTGCAATTGAGTCCATACAACAAGTGTTTAATATAGCATCTAATATCTTGAGTGAATGCAACATTTTGCTTTTACAGATAAGCGCTTCATATGATTAAAAATATTTGATAACATGAGGGATATCAAAGGAAAAACAGCTAAATGAGGGCTGATATTTTTTATCCTTGGATCATCCATTATTACTCAAAAATACTTATTTTGGAGAAAATTACTGTACTAAGAAACCTTAACAGCCAGAAAAAAAATTGTTGGGTTCATGAATATTAGTCAGACAACTACATCATAGAAAGCCACGGTAGAAAATAATTACTATAACCTGTTAAAATCTGCAGAGTGTATACAGGACATACCATACAGCAGTCTGAAGCCATGCTATTACTAGCTCTATGTGTATGTGTATGTGTGTGTGTATGTATATGTATATGTATATATATATATATATATATATATATATATATATATATATACATATATATATATATATATATATATATATATATATATATATATATATATATATATATATACATATATATATGTGTGTGTCTGTGTCTTCTTTTGTTTGTCGAATATTTTGTATTTCATCCGGTCCTGAGCCTGAAATTGGTCAATATTGATCAGTGCATTACACCATTAAACAAATATAAAAATGTAGGAATGAATTATTTAAGATACTCCTTCCCCTTGGACATGCCAAAGGATATAGTAGGATTATAAAACAT